>NC_059174.1:63210106-63473259 GCF_019923935.1 Bubalus bubalis | reverse complement strand
ATTGAGGGTGAGCACTTGCCTGTGGCATCACTGGAGATGTTTCTGTTGTCCTCACTTGGAGGGTGTTGGTCTTTCAAATGTCATTCCCAGGAGGTGGGCTTCAAGGGTGGGATACGCAATGAATACCTTTTTGGATCTTGTGAAGGGAGACTGATCCTATTTGAATTTTTCCTCACAGGCTGTAGTGCGTGTCCAAGGCGAGGATGTTTTGATGCCCGTTTCGGGTGTTGAGATGTTAGGATCTGAGGTCAGTGAGGGGCACAGTGAGGGAGACCGAGCCAGGGAGCCCCAGCCTACAGTCAGTGTCATCCCTCCAGACGAGGGCCAGCAGGAAAGCCAAGACGGGCAGCATCTGCCAGGAGCCAAGGACCTGTCGAGGGGCAGGTGAGTGTGATGTCCTGACCTCCAGTCTGGGAGCAGGTAGAAGGGGGTCGGGTGGGGGTGGCTGCGGAAGTAATTGGGAGAACTGGGCAAAGGACAGGAATGGACCCTCTGCCTCCAGGAATTCCCATGGATGCATTCCGTTCCCGGCCGTTTTCCATCCAGAGTGAGAATGAAGACAGTCCATCTTTCATAGTCCTTCACCATGAAAGCTTGTGGCCCTAAGCATGAGGGCAGAGGAGTCCTGTTTCCACAGGATGGTGCTGGGTCAGTTCATCAGGCATAAGTGCACTCACAGCGGTTTCACCTATGATGGATTTCATCAGAGGCACTTAATATTGGGGGATATTGTAAACGCCTTGAATTGCATAACAAGTTCCCCGTTGGAGTCATTTTCCCCCTCAGATTTTGGAGTATGTCTGGAGAGAGTGGATTTTTTTGAAATGTGAATCGGGGGAGGAGATGCTACTGATTTCTCATGAATAGAGCTATATAGTATAGAACAGAGCTATGTAGTATAACAGCTACACTGCTTATCATCTTATTATGCCCCAGGCCACCTTCCATGACTAAGACAAATCCAGGCAAGGTATCAACAAGTGGTGAAGTCAGGAGCCCTAGAGCCAGAATCCTCTGCTTTCAGATTCAGGGCCTGGAGACTGTGAGATGAGGTGGAGAGATAGGAGCAAAGATAATTGGCAGTGCCAGCTGTGAAGTCTGGACTTGTTTGCCAGAGGTGGTCGGTATAGATCAAGGACTGACATGGGAATCAGAAGAGGATTGTCAATCAGGGTGATGGGAAGCAGTCAGGGCATCTCCCCCAAACTGATATTCAGAAAGCTGGAATGTGAGATCAGGGTACGAGGCGGGTGGGGAAAGAGGAGACAGAGATTGCCATGGGCTAAGGCAGTGGGATTGACTCTGCTTGGTTGCCCCTTGTCAGGACCAGAAAGCTCTCCCGCCAGAGACCATTCCTGAAACAGGTGAACTGGAGGGTCAGACGCCCTCCAAGGAGAACTTGGAGAAGGACCTGTGGGAAGACACAGGAGTGACAATAACCCTTTCATCTCAAGAGCGTGAACTTCTGCAGAATCGTGGTGAGTATTAAAAACTTGGGGACCACAGGAGGTACTGACTGCCTCCATTCATGTCCAGGAAGGGGTACCCAGCATTTCATCCCTTGTTGTTGTGGGTAGGAGTTGGTCTTCCAATGCCAACCTTCTCCATCGTCAACATTCCAGAGTGTTTCATCAGCTAGACTCTTAGGTAGTTTGGTTGCTAGGAAGTCTGTAGCCAAGATTATGGATGGTTCCAATGAGGCCGGCACCATGGAAAATACTCCTTGATAAATATGTTGCTGAGTCTCTTCTTTCAGCAGATTCTGGGAGGACAGAGAGAGAGGGAGAGAGTCCCCGGAAGGAAGTGATACTTCAAATGTGGCTCTGAACCCTTTCCTCTTGTGTTCCAGAGAGAGATGTTTTCACTCCGAGTGGATCCAGACGAGGTCCTCTGAAGAATCGCAGACATGTGAAAAGGAAGCGGGAGAGCAGTCCCACTTGCCAAGACGTGGGTCAAGAGGCAGCCACGTGGTTGGACCAAGGAGAGTTCTCAGGACAGTTTGGGTCCCAGTTCTCTGGTGCATATTGGCACCATGCGACCCACCAGTCTTCCTGAGGGAGCAGAAACCCCGGGACGGGCACCCTCTGAATGCACGGTGTGCAAAAAGAGCTTTCCTTATCAATCTCAGCTTACCCTGCACCAGAGGACACACACAGGAGAGAGGTCCTTTCAATGTGACGTCTGTGCCAAAGGGTTCATACAGCCTTCAGACCTGCGGGTTCACCAGTGGATCCACACTGGTGAGAAGCCCTACAGCTGTGATCTCTGCCTCAGGAAGTTCACCCACAACTCCACGCTGCGCACTCACAAGAGGACCCACACCCAGGAGAAGCCTTTCCGCTGTGAGCACTGTGACAGAGCTTTCGGCCACCGAGGGAACCTCAACGTTCACCGACGCACCCACTCTGGGCTCAAGCCCTACGTGTGCCCTGAGTGTCACACAGCCTTCCGTCAGCTGGGGACTTTCAAACGCCACCAGAAAATCCATTCCAGATGACTGGCTCAGGACCCAGCCCTCAGGTCCAGGTCTTTTCTGTTTTAATGAGAAAATTTAGAATGATTTGTTACCTGTGTGATACAACGTGTGGATGACAGGGGAAGGGCATAGGAGGATCGTGGAACCCAGGGTTCCCTCACGTGAATTAGGATATTTGAGTGAATTAGGATATTTGCGTTATGACTTATTTTTCCCTTTGGATTTTGTTTTCTACATTGCTATAGACTATAGTTTTCATTTTCATTTTGTATTTTCAAGTTGGAGGAGAATTGCCTTACGATGTTAGACTCTGGTTTTCTTACATGTTTTCGCTTTGTGTTTTTCTTGTTCTTCCAATGAAGCTGTGTCTCACCGGTTATCAGTACCTCATCATCAGAGTGAGGCTACTGCTGATTGTCTTCTTGCCAGGTGGGATTTCCTTGTAAAATGGATTCTCCTAGCAGGACAGCTGGAGAATGCAATGGCACTCCACTCCAGTGCTCTTGCCTGGAAAATCCCATGGATGGAGGAGCCTGGTGGGCTACAGTCCATGGGGTCGCTAAGAGTCAGATACGACTGAGCGACTTCACTTTCACTTTTCCCTTTCATGCATTGGAGAAGGAAATGGCAACCCACTCCAGTGTTCTTGCCTGGAGAATCCCAGTGATTGGGCAGCCTGGTGGGCTGCCATCTATGGGGCCTCACAGAGTCGGACACGACTGAAACGACTTAGCAGCAGCAGCAGGATGGCTAGATTAAATACAGGTTCACCAGTGTAATTTAAATTTCAAATAAACAAACGCATTTCTATCAAAGAGCTGTGTGTTTTCTCTTCTAAGACTTTGCTACAGTAGGTGATAGCCATGGTTTTGTCTATGTGGCCATTATTATGTGGAGATATGTTCCCTTTGTACTAGTCTAGTTTGGATACTGCTTCCTTAGGTATTTAAAAAAAGAAGGCTTCTTAAATTGATAAGTGTCATTCTTTTCCCCTGCTGCTGCTAACTGCTGCTAAGTTGCTCCAGTCATGTCTGACATTGTGAGACCCCATAGATGGCTGCCCACCAGGTCCCCTGTCCCTGGGATTCTCCAGGCAAGAACACTGGAGTGGGTTGCCATTTCCTTCTCCAATGCATGAAAGGGAAAAGTGGGAGTGAAGTCGCTTGGTAGTGTCTGACTCTTAGCGACCCCATGGACTGTAGCCCACCAGGCTCCTCCATCCATGGGATTTTCCTGGCAAGAGCATTGGAGTGGGATGCCATTGCCTTCTCTTTTTCCCTACTGGTGTACAACCTCTGGTTTCTGTGATGCCTCTCTGAAATGGTTTCTTACAGTTGATCTCATCAGCTGATTTTAGACAAAAGTCTTTGATGACTTAATTCATGAGAAAAGAAACAAGATTAGGTAACCCAATTTGATTACAACCATCGGATTACAATTATTGGACTGCTTCACAGTCTCCAAGCAGAGAGAAAAAATTCATTAGATCAGGAAAATCAATCTGTTTCCCCAAGAAATGCCATCCATGAAGTCTAAAGTAAATAAAATACATTAGAGAAAGTTTACTGCCAAACCAATATGGTGGCCTCTTTAATGGTTAGTCCTGTTGGAGTCTCCACAGGAAATGGAATCTACCCAGATTATCCAAAGTGGTTCCTTCCATGCCCTTTATCCAATCACTGGGATGATGAGGTTATGGCCAGAAATCCCTGGAGTTTCACCCAAGTCTCTATAAATACAGACATTTCAGCTCCAGACACACTTTGAGAGCCAGTGCCTGACCTGAGGAGGCTGAAGGCAAGAGACCTGGAAGGGGTAAGTGATGAGTGGGCACATCCAAGGAGGATGGCTAGAAATCAGGACACACGGGTGGGTTTCAGAAAGATGTTGCTTTCTGTTCATCTTACATTATCTGGGAGACCTTGTGACAGGAGATCTTCCTCTAACCCCACGTTAACAATGGTTAATCCATCTCTTCTTCGAGGGGAGAAGAATGTTTCCACACATATTGCTGTGAGGTGGCTGGTTTTCTTCAGGGCTTTCTGAGCCACACCCTATGGCCATTTAAAAACTACATATATGTTTATTATTAGTTTTAAGTTTTTTAATTCCTTGATTTTGGCTGGGCTGGGTCTTCTTTGCTGTGAGGGCTTTCTCTAGTCGTAGCTAGTGGGGACTACTCTCTAGCTGAGGGGTATGGGCTTCTCATTGTGGTGGCTTCTCCCGTGGCAGAGCTGGGAGTCTACAGCTCGGGTTCAGTAGTTGCCCCTCTCAGGCTCAAGAGTTGTGGTGCACAGGCTTCGAGGCAGGCGGGGTCTTCCCATATCAGGGATCAAACCCATGTCCCCCTGCATTGGCAGGCAGATTCTTAGCCACTGGACCACCAAGAAGCCCTATGGTCATTTCAGACTAGACAGTTTTATGAAATATTGAATGAGTCGAGCAATGGTGTCCAATATTGGGATGTAGGGGAGACAGAAGGGTGGAAAAAAATGTAACCCATTTGTTTCTCTTTTTTTTTTGTCTCCCTAGACTGCTAACCAGTGACTTTAATGCTGAGGAAAAGCAGAGGAAATCCATTTCCATAGGTGTCAACTGGGCACCCACTTCTAGAAGCATTTGCTCAGAGTCCTACTGGAAATTTCCTCCATCAATATGGCTGAGGACCAGCCATTTTTTCAGGGTTGTGGACACATGACAGACAGCCCTGGGGCAGAGTCACCAGCATCCGTGCCACCCCAAGACACACTCATGGAAGACTCAGACTGTGACCAGGAAACATGGCACGTCCGGTTCAGAACATTTAGCAGCTCAGAGGAGTCCGACCCATTCGAGGATCAGAGGAGACTCCGTGAACTCTGCCATCTGTGGCTGAGGCCGGATCTTCACACCAAGGAGCAGATGATGGACAGGCTGGTGCTGGAGCAGTTCATGATCTGCATGCCCCTGGAGTGCCAGGTCCTGCTCACAGAAAGTGGGGTGCAGAGTTGCAAAGCCCTGGAGGACGTGCTGAGAAATAAGCAGAAACCCAAGAAGTGGGTGAGTAGGACCTTAGTGATGGGTGTGGGAGGAGGAGACACGTGCAAGCTGCAGGAATCACAAGATAGGACCTGCGGGTTTGGCTCTGTATCAGTGGTTCCCAAACAGGTGAGAGAAGTTCACAATTGGGCAATTTGGGAGATACTTTTGGCTGTCTCAACTTGAAGGACGTCGATCTTTTACACCAAACGGGAGCTTCTATTGTCAATGCCATTGGATGCCTGAAAGCTACATTCCAGGCCTTATAGAGACTGATCTTGATTGATTTCTCACTTCACAGACCATAGTCTGCATACAAGGGCAGAAATATCTTGTGCGTGATCCTGACTATTGAGATGACTTGAAGCCAAGGCCAGGTGACATGGACATTTGAGAGAGACCCATGCGGGGAGCCCGAACCGCCCTCAAGGGTCATACCTCCAGAAGATGGCCAGGAAGGAAGCCAAGAGCTGCAGAATCTGCCAGGAGCCATGAACCTATCTAGGGAGCAGGTGAGAGAGTGGAAGCAGGTAGAAGAGACTCAGGTGGGTGTGGCTGCTGGAGGAAATGGGGAGATTGCCACAGAGGACAGAATGGACCCATTGCTTCCAGGAATTCCCGTGGATGCATTCCGTTCCTAGGCATTTTTTCTAATCAGTGTGAGAATGAAGATAATCCATCTCTGTCCCTCTGCTATGAAAGCTTCTAGTCTTAGGAGTGGGAAGAAGGGAATCCTGTCTTCCTGACATGATGCTAGGTTCAATTTGCTGCAGGTAAATGCACTGACAGCTGATTTACCCACGGCCACTTTGCCCAAGGGCATGTCATATTTCAGAATATGATCATTCCTTGCAACTGAAGGAGTGACTCGAAATTGAACTCATTTTGCCCCCCAGTAGACATTGGGCTTCCCTGGTGGTTCATATGGTGAAGAATCTGCCGACAATGCAGGAGACCTGGGTTCGATGCCTGGGTCAGGAAGATCCCCAGGAGAAGGGAATGGCTACCCACTCTAGTGTTCTTGCCTGGAGAATCCCATGAACAGAGGAATCTGGCAGCTATAGTCCATGGGTTTACAGAGAGTCAGACATGACTGAGCAACTAACACTTTCCCTTTCAGACATTGAAGAATGAACGGAAGACAATTGATTTCTTCAAATAAGGTTGGGTATAGGCAGGGGATGCTATTGACTTGCATGGAGTAGAGACCAAGAATAGTGGTCGTCATCTTCCTATGTACTGCGTAACCACCATCGCAAAGATGCATCCAGGCAAAGTCTTCAACAGTGATGGAGTCAAGAGAGCTGGACCTAGAGTTCTTACTTCCAGAATCAAGGGCAGGCAGGAGTGGGTATGATTTGGAGAGACCTATGCATAGAGAAGTCAGAGTGCCAACTGTGATGTCCTGATTGGATTGCCAGATACAGTCTGTATAGATCCAGGACAGCCTTGAGTATCAGCAGGTGATTATCAGTCAGGGTGATGGGGTGGACCAGAAGAAGTCAGGGCATATCCCCTACAATGACATGAAGAAAGTTGGAGTCTTAGATCAAGATACGAGGGAGAATGGGAAACAGGAAACAGTTTTCCATGGACTAGGGTAAATGGCTTTGACTCTGCTTGTTTGTCCCTTGTCAGGACCAGAGAGCTCTCCCGCCAGAGACTGTTCCTGAAACAGGTGAGCTGGAGGGTCAGACGCCCAGGGAGAACTTGGAGAAGGACCTGCTGGAAGACAGGGGAGAGAAAAAACCCTTCAGTCTCAACAACCTGAACTTCTAAAGGGTCCTGGTGAGTATTCAAAACCGTGGAATTCAGCAGAGTTAGTGACTCCCTCCTATGGTGGCATGGGGCTGGGTGGCCAGCATCACCATGCTTGGATGGGTGGGGTGGAGATCATTGTCCAGTGCCAACCTTCTCCATCATCAACGTTCCACTGTCCCACAGTCCAAGCTCTTAGCTTGGTTGCTTGATGGGAACTTCTCAGCCAACATCAGGTTTCCAGTGAGGCCAGCAGCACAGAAAATGTTCCTTGTTAAATGTGGTTCTGAATTTCTTTCAGGGGATTCTGGGAGCATAGAGAGACAGAAGAATCCTCAAGAAGAAACTGATATTTAAAATGTGTCTCCTGAACCCTTTCTTCCTGTGTTCCAGAGGGAGACGTTTCCACTACGAGTGGATCCAGACGAGGTCCTCTAAAGAATCGCAGACATGTCAAAAGGAAACGGGACAGCAGTCCCACTTGCCAAGACGTGCGTCAAGAAGCAGCCACGTGTTTGGACCCAGGAGAGTTCTCAGGACAGCGTGGGTCCCATGTGTTGGTGCATCTGGCACCGTGGGACCCACCAGTCTTCCTGAGGGAGCAGAAACCCCCACGGGCACCCTCTGAATGCAGGGTGTGCAAAAAGAGCTTTCCTTTTCAATCTCAGCTTACCCTGCACCAGAGGACACACACAGGAGAGGGGCCCTTTCAGTGCGACATCTGTGCCAAAGTGTTCATACAGCTTTCATATCTGCAGGTTCACCAGCAGATCCACACTGACAAGAAGCCCTACAGCTGTGATCTCTGCCTCAAGAAGTTCACCCAGGACTCCACGCTGTGCACTCACAAGAGGACCCACACCCAGGAGAAGCCTTTCCGCTGTGAGCAGTGTGAGAGCTTTCGGCCACCGAGGGAACCTCAACGTTCACCGACGCACCCACTCTGGGCTCAAGCCCTACGTGTGCTCCGAGTGTCACAGAGCCTTCCGTCAGCTCGGGACTTTCAAACGCCACTGGAAAATCCATTCCAGATGACTGGCTCGGGACCCTGCCCTCCGGTCCAAGTGCCTTCTGCTCCGAGAAGGAAATTCGGGATTATTTGTCACTTATGTGATACAAAGAAAGGGTGACATGTGAAGAACTTACGATCATACTGGAACCCGATGGGGTTCCATTCACAGGAATTAGGTGTAAATTCTTTCCCTTCAGAATTTGTTTTCTACTTTAGTGTAGCCTGTGTTTTTGTGATAAGTTTTGGCTTTGTGTTGTTCTTCTTTCAGTGAATGCAGGTCTCATTAGTTTCTTCTTTGTGAAACTGAGGTCACTGCTGATTGTCCCTCCATTAGGGAAGATTTCATCGTAAAATAGGATGCTCCTAGCAGAGTGTCTAGATGAAAAAGAGGGTCACCAGTGAAATTTAAATTTCAAATAAACAAAGACATTTCTGTCAAATAAGTGTCCTGTGTATTTCCCCTTCCAAGATTTTTTTCTTTATTTTTTAACTTTACTATCTTATATTGTTTTTGCCATGTATCAACATGAATCTGCCACAGGTATACACATGTTCCCCATCCTGAACCCTCCTCCCTCCTCCCTCCCTGTCCCATCCCTCTGGGTCGTCCCAGTGCACCAGCCCCAAGCATCCAGTATCGTGCATCGAACCTGGACTGGCGACTCGTTTCATACATGATATTATACATGTCTCAGTGCCATTCTCCCAAATCATCCCACCCTATCCCCCCAAATGTTTATATGGAGTAGATGATAGCAGCGGTTTGTTACATGGCCATTATTATGTGGAAATATCGACCCTCTGTAAGGCTTCCCCAGTGGCTCAGCGGTAAACAATCCACCTGCAGCCTAGAAGACCCAGGTTCGATCCCTTCATCAGGAAGATCCCCTGGAGAAGGGAATGGTAACCCACTCCAGTATTTTGCCTGGAGAATGCCGTGGACAGAGGAGCCTGGCAGGCTATGGTCTGTTGGGTTGCAAAGAGTCGGACATGACTGAAGCGACTGAGCACCCACTCGAGCATTTAAAGTAACTGTATTCTTTCGGAATTATGAACTCTTAGGTAATGTAGTATTAATAACCATTTGAACACTGAGATTCTAGGGTGTCTGTGCTTGAAAAGATTCTTCAAGGTAGCACTCTTTCATCCCACCTGGCTCTCCTCCAGCAGAAATGAAGAGAGGTCAGAATGGAGAAAAAAAGTATTTCTTTTCAAAGAATCAGCGTTTTCTTCTATTAATTAGCCTGGGAATTTGTTGGGGGCGGCAAACTCAAGGATGATATTGTAATAGATATTGGTGTCTGGCTGCTCGCACTTAAAAGCCAATACAGAGGTCAGGTTGGGGGAAAGGAAAGTTAGCTTTATTCTGGATGCCAGCAACTGTTGAAAGTGAAAGTGAAGTCGCTCAGTCATGTCCAACTCTTTGCGACCCCGTGGACTGTAGCCTACCAGGCTCCACCGTCCATGGCATTTTCCAGGCAAGAGTACTGGACTGGGTTGGCATTTGCTTCTCCAACAACTGTGGAGGGCGGGGCACTGTGGCCACTGCTGAGTTTTCCAAATTTGCTGACTTATTGAGTGCAACACTTTCACAGCATCATGTCTGAGGATTTGAAATAGCTCAACTGGAATTCCATCACCTCCACTACCTTTGTTCATAGTGATTCTTCCTAAGGCCCTCTTGACTTCACATTCCAGGATGTCTGGCTCTAGGTAAGTGATCACACGTTCGGGATTATCTGGGTCTTGAAGATCTTTTTTATATAGTTCTGTATATTCTTGCCTGGCATAGGAAATGGCAACCCACTCCAGTGTTCTTGCCTGGAGAATCCCATGGACAGAGAAGCCTGGTAGGCTGCAGTCCATGGAGTCGCACAGAGTCAGACACGACTGAAGGGACTTGACAGGCAGCAGGCAGTATATTCTTGTCACCTCTTCTTAATATCTTCTCCTTCTCTTGGGTCCATACCATTTCTGTCCTTTATTGTGCCCATCCTTGCATGAAATCTTCCCTTGGCAAATCCAAATCCTTTCTCACACCCGTAGAGGGCACCGCTCCTCATACACTCTACCTTCTCCTCCACTCCCCAGCCACCTTGCACACCTGACCACACCAAGCCCAACTGGCTTTGGGGTCTGGTTTGTAGGGTTTTCCTCTGCTGTCTGGAAAGTCCTTCCCCCGACACCCTCAGGCTGTCTTCCGATCTCCACACCATCAGTGGTTCTTTGGAGATGGACAGGCCTGGCTATTGCTTTATCACCCGGCATCTCACTCCATCACCACGTTTCCTCAATAGCAGTTTCTCAGCCTCGGTATGTATTTTATTGTTTAAATCCATGAATTCTGGCTGTGCTGGGTCGTTGTTGCTGCTCGGGGCGCAGGGCTCCTCTCCAGTCGCGGGGCACAGGCTTCTCACTGCAGTGACCTCTCTTGTGTGGAGCCCGGGCTCTCGGGGCTCTGGGCTTCAGGAGTGGCGGCTCCCAGGCTCGGTGGTTGTGTTGCGTGGCCTTAGTTGCTCCTGAGCGCTGGGACCTTCTCGGGTCAGGGATGGAACTCTTGTCCTCTCATTGGCAGGCACAGCCTTTACCTCCAAGCCCCGGGGGAAGCCCTGTTATTCAGTTTTCTTAACTAGTACTTAACTGCGTCTGTGTTTTGAAGTCTTATTCATATTTCATCGTATTAATTTCTTGTGTTGATTCTTCGATAATGGTTCTAATACCCCTGTTTCTGAAGAGACCCAGTCTTTATATTCTATATTGCTTCTTTGAATTAGTTACCTCCATCTTGGGCCTGTAAGTTAACATCCTTTGAGATAGAAGGAGATGACAGAGGATGAGATGGTTGGATCGCATCACCGACTCAATGGACACGAGTTTGAGCAAAGTCCTGGGAGATAGTGAAGGACAGGGAAGCCTGGCGTGCTGCAGTGCATGGGGTTGCAAAGTGAAAGAAAGTGAAGTGGCTGTTTGTGACCCCATGGACTGTAGCCCACCAGGTTCCTCCGTCCATGGGATTCTCCAGGCAAGAATACTGCAGTGGGTTGCCATTCCCTTCTCCAGGGGATCTTCCCAACCCAGGGAGCAAACCCACATCTCTTGCCTTGGCAGGTGGATTCTTCACCACTGAGCCTCCTGGGAAACCATGAGAGAAGCTGACACAATTCTGAGAATTGACCCAAGAAATGAAAACAAATGGACCCTGGACCTGAAGGTTAACTGTATTGACAACAATCAAGATGACACTGATCAGACCAGTGATGACCAGTTTCAAGATGATTGTCAGAGCTGACTGCGCTGTTTCTGCCTGTAGCCCCCGCCCTCCATCTATAAAAGCTGTTGCTCATTAATTGTCTGGGGTGGGAAGTGGAGGGAGTCAGTTCTTCCTCTTCCTTGTTTGAGAAGGAAATGGCAACCCAGTCCAGTAGTCTTGCCTGGAAAATGCCACATATGGAGGAGCCTGGTAGGCTACAGTCCACAGGGTCGCACAGAGTTAGACATGACTGAGCGACTTCAGTTTCAACAGTTGCTGGCATCCACAATAATGCTAGCTTTCCTTTCCCCCAACCTGGCCTCTGTATTGGCTTTTAAGTGGAGCAGCCAGACACCAATATCTATTATAATATCATTCTTGAGTTTGCCGCCCCCAGCAAATTCCCAGGCTAATTAATAGAAGAAAATGCTGATTCTTTAAAAAGAAATACTTTATTATCTCCATTCTGCTCCAAATGACCTCTCTTCATTTCTGCTGGAGGAGACCCAGGTGGGATGAAAGAGTGCTACCTTGAAGAATCTTTTCAAGCTGAGACACCCTAGAATCTCAGTGTTCAAATGGGCATTAATACTACATTACCTAAGAGTTCATAATTCCAAAAGAATACAGTTACTTTAAATGCTCAAGTGGGTACTCAGTAGCTTCAGCCATGTCCAACTCGTTGCAACCCGACAGACCATAGCCTGCCAGGCTCCTCTGTCCATGGGATTCTCCAGGCAAGAATACTGGAGTGGGTTGCCATTGCCTTCTCCAAGGGATCTTCCCCACCCAGGGATCGAACATGGTTCTCCTGCATTGCAGGCAGATTCTTTACCATCTGAGCCACCAGAAAAGCCCCAAAATAAATACATAAAATAAAATATAATTTATATTTCAACTGTATTTCAATCGAAAAAGAGAGAGAGAAGACAAAGAAATACACTCTGTATTAGTAAGTTCTATATCTGTGGATTCAACCAATGGTAGATTGCAAAAAAAAAAACCAAAACACCCCACTCCATTACTCTTGCCTGGAAAATCCCATGGATGGAGGAGCCTGGTAGGCTGCAGTCCATGGGGTCACTAAGAGTCGGACACGACTGAGCAACTCCACTTTCACTTTTCACTTTCATGCATTGGAGAAGGAAATGGCAACCCACTCCAGTGTTCTTGCCTGGAGAATCCCAGGGATGGGAGGAGCCTGGTGGGCTGCTGTCTATGGGGTTGCACAGAGTTGGACACGACTGAAGCGACTTAGCAGCAGCAGATTGGAAAAAAAACCCAAACAATTCTTCCAGTGCTTCAGATTTTCTTCCTGAGATTTTAATTTCACGATCTCGGTCTCAGTAGAGGGTGACAACACAGGGTTTCAGAAAGAGCCAGAGGGGCAAAGGTTTGCAGCAGAAGTCTGGGGACATCTAGGAACCCAGGCATCTTCCTCCTTGAGGACTTTCTGGCCAAGCACGCCTGGATCTGTGCAAGAGAAAGAGGTCAGTTTGAATGGTTCCATTCCCCACCGCTACCCCAGCCAGGTTCTGAGTGTTGTGGTGACCCAAGCGAGGAACCTCTCTTCGGTTCATCTCAGTTTTGACAACCCTCTCGAGGACAGAGAGCTCCTCCTCTCTGCCCTTGCTTCTTCTGCCCTCTCCTATTCGTCTACCCGCCTACTTTCCTCTTGCACTCCCATTTGGAGATGGTACATGGTGATGCTGGGGAGCGTTTTCAAGAGCCAGAGTGTAGCCGAGTTTGCAGTGGGAAGCAGTGAATCAGAAGGTGTCCCCTGTCTGGGGTTAGTAGTCCTCCACCAGATACTTGTTAAAGCACGTCCCAAAATAAGGTTGGGATCGAAGGAGGTGGAATTGAGGTAAAAAATCTAACTTGAGAACGGCAGGCAAAGCTGGGGCTTGATCGTTGGCTTTGTCTGTGGTCGGCTGGCTCAGTAGTATGTGAGCCTGCACTTGGTTAATTTAGTTCATTCATTTCACAGATGTTTACCGAGCACCCACCATGTACCATCCATTGCCCTAGGCGGTAAGAAAGACGGAGAAGGTCTCTCCACTCTCACAAAGCTTAGATTTTCCTGGAAGGAGACAGAGTATAAGTAGGTAAAACTATGAAGGAGGGAGAATCATATCGTGGTAAATGCTGCTAGTAAGTGGGTTTCCCTGGTGGCTCAGATGGTAAAGAATCTGCCTGCAATGTGGGACAGAGAGAAATAGATTAATGTCAGATCAAACGGGCAGGTGACCATTATATGGAAGAGGTGATGACTAAGCTGGTTTCTGAATGACACGAAGGATCTAGCCACGCAAAACTCTAGAAACAGAACTTCCTAGAGAATTCCCTGGACACCCAGTGGTTAGGACTTGGTTCTTTCACTGCCGTGGTTCAATCCCTGCTCGGGGAACTAAGATCCCACCCGCAAGGAGCAAAGCACAGTCGAAAATTTAAAAAAGGAACAGAGCTTTCTAGATTGAAGCAAGACTGGGTGCCAAGATCCTAGAGTGAACAGACCCAGTGTTTCAAGAAACTGAGAAACCAAAGCTGGGACAGATCATGTTTGAGTATGAGTGTGCGCATGCCCACTCAGTCGCGTCTGACTCTGCAACCCCATGGACTGTAGCCCACTAGGCTCCTCTGTCCATGGGATTCTTCCACGAGAACACTGGAGTAGGTTGCCATGCCTTCCTCCAGGGGATCTTCCCCACCCAGGGATCGAACCCAAGTCTCTTACATCTCCTGCACCGGCAGGTGGATTCTTTACAACTCACACCACCTGGGAAGCCTTTGAGGATGAGTACAGAGTTCAGACTTTATAAGTTGGAAATAAAGATCTTATTTATTTTACTTAAAAAAAGATATTTATCAATCTGGCTGTGCTGGGTCTTAGTTGCAGCATGTGGGATCTTCAGTGCTGTGTCAAATGGAAAGTCGCTCAGCCCGACTCTTTGTGACCCCATGGACTATTCTCCAGGCCAGAGCACTGGAGTGGGTAGCCTTTCCCTTCTCCAGGGGATCTGCCCAACCCAGCGATCGAACCCAGGTCTCCCCCATTGCAGGTGGATTCTTTACCAACTGAGCTGTCAGGGAAGCCTTCACTGCTGTGGACAGGATTTTTTTTTTAGTTGCAGCATGCAAACTCTTAATTGCAGCACTTGGGATCTAGTTCCCTGAACAGGGATCGAACCAGGGGCCACTGCATTAGGAGCTTGGAGTCTCAGCGACTGGGCCACCAGGGAAGTCCCCAGATCTTATTTAGGAAAGAGGTCAAGCTGGAGTGAACCTCGAGGTCAGAGGGAGGGTTTGAGGTTCACATCTCAGCTGGAGCTAAACTGGAGGGTGATACTGGGGGAGGGGGCCAAGGTGCGGGCGTGGGGTCATAGCTGGAAAAGGGCCAGAGTGTCAGGAAATGCCAGGGGCTGTTTGAAATTAGAGGGGGACAGGAAGCTGAGCACGTGAGGTTGGGGCTAGGGCCTGTGGCTATAGGTGTGGGTCCCGTGGGTGAGCCCAGGGTCCTTCCCGCCTCCCCGAGCCTCCCAGCCCCGCTCCCCCGGCCCCACCTCTCATATTTCCCCAGGTTTACCTCCGGTCTCTGCTTTGGCAGCAGTCTCTCCCAGACTCCTGGAGGCCAGCAGAGACTGGGAGTAGGGGAGGCCATCTAGGAAGAGAGACACAAGTCAGTAAGCCTTTGGGGTTTTCGGTTTGGGACTGTGCGCTGTGTGGGGTTTTTTTTATTATTATTCTGTCTTTATTTTTGGGGCTGTGCTGGGTCTTCATTGCTGCGAGGGTTTTTTCTGGTTGTGCCGAATGGGGGCCACTTTTCCTTGCGGTGCAGGGGCTCCTCTTGTTGCGGAGCTTGGGCTTCGTGGCTCCGTGGCACGTGGGGTCTCCCCGGATAGAGGACAGAACGTGTGTCCTCTGCGTTGGAGGGCGGATTCTTAACTAGGGCAGCGCTGGTTTTACTTCCTTGATTTCCTTGGAATCATACACTACTTAGCAGTTCTCATCCAGGGGCCAACGCCCCCTACTTCCTCCCCAGCCTCTCACCCCCTTCGCCGGGGATATTTGGCAATTTCCAGACACATTGTTGGTTGTCACGACTTGGAGGAACTACCACCATCTAATGAATGGAGACCCGTTGTTGCTGTTCACTCAGTTGTGTCTGACTCTTTGCAACCCCATGGACTGCAGCACGCCAGGATTCCCTGTCCATCATCAACTCCCAGAGCTTGCTCAAACTCGTGTCCATCATGTTGGCAATGCCATCCAACCCTCTCATGCTCTGTCGTCCCCTTCTCCCGCCTTCAATCCTTCCCAGCGTCAGGGTCTTTTTAAATGAGTCAGCTCTTCGCATCAGGCGGCCAAAGTATTGGAGCTTCAGCTTCAGCATCAGTCCTTCCAATGAATATTCAGGACTGATCTCCTTTAGGATGGACTGGTTGGATCTCCCTTCAGCCCAAGGGATTCTCAAGAGTCTTTTCCAACACCACAGTTGAAAAGCATCCATTCGTAAACATCCCCTGACACACAAGAGGTCCAGACCCAAATGTAAACAGTGCCAAGGTTGAGAAACTCGGCCCGAGATACAGTTAAGTGCCCATATCTGGTAGGTGGTGATGAAGAGCATGTTCCCTTCAGGTCGCCCTGGGCCTTCTTGTGTCTACCCACGTGTCCCGAGGCCACATGCCCCCAGGGTTCTCTCCCTTGAGAGGCCAAAGGGGGAGAGGGGATTCTCAGAGATGGTACCCAGCCCGGCGCGACAAGGAGGTAAACAGGATCGGGGCTGAGCAAAGAGGAAGTGGATGGGGGGCCCTGCAAGGAGATACTTAGAACCACCGACACTCACCTGGCTCTCACCATCCACCAGACCCTCTGCTAGGAATTTTCCATGCAGTCTCACTGACCACACTACAGAATTGTGAGGAGGCTTCATAACACCGTTTTAGGCGTTTGAAACAAACAGCATCCCTCGTGTTCAGTCGCTCAGTCGTGTCCAACTCTGTGCGACCCCATGGACCGTAGCCCGCCAGGCTCCTCTGTCCATGGGATTCTCCAGGCAAGAACACTGGAGTGGGTTGCCATATCCTCTTCCAGGGGATCTTCCCGACCCAGGGATCGAACCCGTGTCTCTTATGTCTCCTGCGTGGGCAGGTAGGTTCCCAGGGAAGCCCCAGTCTCCCAGGCTCCCCCAACGCGTGAATGTCAGAGCAAAGGAGGGAGCCCACACACAGAGGTTATCAAAACCAGAGCCGGAAGGTGGGGCAGAGTGAGGGGGTGGGGTGGGCCCTCCTTTTCCTGCGTTTACTCACCAATGGCTCTCCACAGGTCTAGGATCCCCAGGGTTGTCTTTTCCTTCTGGCCTCTGTCCGCCCTTGGGGGGGGGGGGGGGAGCACTGCAAGGGGCGGGGAAGCAAGACCAGGAGGACACACAGCCCGTGGTCCCGGAGCACTGCTCAGCGGGCGAGGGGACGGAGCACGGGCTGACCGGGCGGGGGGAGCGGCTCTGAGAGACAGACACCTGCCCGGTTACCCACCCCCAACCCTGTGCTGGGGGAGACTCCTGAGAGCCCCTTGGACTGCAAGGTCAAACCAGTCCACCCTAAAGGAGACCAACCCCGAATATTCACTGGAAGGATTGATGCGGAAGCTGAAGTTCCAATACTTTGGCCACCTGATGTGAAGAACTGACTCATGTGAAAAGACCCTGATGCTGGGAAAGACTGAAGGCAGGAGGAGAAGGGACCACAGAGGATGGGATGGTTGGATGGCATCACCGACGCGATGGACATGAGTTGAGTAAACTCCGGGAGTTGGTGATGGACAGGGAGGCCTGGCGTGCTGCAGTCCTTGGGGTTGCAAAGAGTCAGACACGACTGAGTGACTGAAGGACAAACAACCCGTAGGTGGCAGAACTGGGGCTTGAGCCCACCCTTGTCTGCAGCAAAACCTCTGCATCGTTTCCACCACACTTCCTGGTGCCTGACCGACTGCACTGTCCACAGAGCACATCTCCAGGTGTCCAGCAAGCGCCCACTGAAGATGCGGGGAGGGGGGTCGGTAGAGGGGACGGGGGATCATGGCAGGAAGTGCTCCGGTCTGTCTGACCCTCACGCAGTGTGGGGACGGCGTTGCGCCCACTGTCAGGGGCTGGGAGCCGAGGCGTGGAGGCTGCACACCCGCCCCTGGGGGCAGAGCCAGGACTTGAAGCCAGCACTCTGGCTCTGGGATCCCGGCGCACATCACTTCCCTAGACTAATACCCAAGACCAGTCTGGAAATCAAGCCCATGGATTTTGGGGGCCGGGGGCTGTAGGGCTGGGAGTTTCGGGTTGCAAACACACGGCTCACAGGCGCCCGGCAGGGATGGAGGGTCACTCACCGGGACCCAGGAGGTAGCCGGCACTGTTGAGGGTCCAGCCTCCTCGCCCCTAGATAGAGACGAGAGAGACAAAGCTCAGAGAGATGGGAAGTGCAGTCCGCACGGCTGGGAGGACCTGGGTCAGCACGACGCCCTCCGCAGCTCAGTCACCACTCTGTGAAGTCGTTTGGCTTAATCTGTGTTTCCCCAGTGACTCAGCGGTAAAGAACCTGCCTGCAGTGCAGGAAGCTAAGAGTCGCAGGTTCAATCTCTGTGTCGGGAAGATCACAGGTTCAATCCCTGGGTCAGGAAGATCCTCTGGAGGAGGGCACTGGAGGAGGGCATGGCAACCCACTCCAGGAGTCTTGTCTGGAGAATCCCACAGACAGAGGAGTCTGGCAGGCTACAGTCCATGGGGTCGCAAAGAGTCAGACACGACTGAATGACTAAAACTATTGTGGGCTTACTGTATGCCAGCGTGGGTTCTGAGGACTGATGTAGGGAGTCCAGTGCAAAATGAAGATACAGGGCCCCTCCAGGTGACTCTCCTGCTTGCTACAGCGCTGAAAGTTTACATTGTTGGGAAGCTCTGCCTTGGAAGGCAGCTTTGGGCATCTCTGGGCCAATGCTAGTCATTAGGGTGTTTTTGCTTTGGATAAGCTGAGCCCTGACCCCTTTGTATTCCATCTGTGATCTGTTCTAACCCATCCCCCACCCCCACCCTGGACCAGGGTGATGAATTCAGTCTTTCTTATTTAAGAAAAAAAAAAAAATTTTTTTTTAATTTTTGGCTGCACCATGTGGCCTGTGGGATCTTAGTTCCCAGACCAGGGATCAAACCGGCACCCCCTGCATTGGAAACACAGAGTCTTAACCACTGGACCGCCAGGGACGTCCCTCTTGCCCAGCCAGGAAAGCTAGAGCTCCCTTCCCGGGAGGGCGGTGACAGGTGTGCAGTGACAGGCGGGTCTGGCCCCGCGGACGGGGGCAGAGGCTGGAGTCTCGGCCAGGCCGAGGAGGACCGCAAGAAGGAGCAGGCGGACGGACAGAGCATCTCAGGGCCGGAGGGCTGGGCGCTGCGGGACGCTGCAGAGAAAGGGCAGGGGGGTTATTTGCTTATTTTGCAGCTTGATTGAGGTACAACTGATACGAAAAAAAAAGAAAACCACGAAACATGTTTAAAGAATGCCTCTTGGTGAGTGTGGACATGACCCTTCACCAGTAATGCCATCATGGCAATAGATGTATCCTCCACCTTCAGAAATTTCTGTGGGGTTTTTTTTCCCCCTCAAAATTTATATATTTTTTCCCAAAGATCTCTCATGGTAAATGTCACATTGCACTTGAAAATATGTGGTTTATTTTCAAATATCTTTTGATACTGATGTCTAGCATAATTCCACAGGGATAGGAGCACAGGCTGTGTGATTTCAATACTTTCACACCATGAAATTTCTGCACCTTGTTTTATGTCCCTGGATGTGTTCCAGTGTCTCCTGGTTTATACTCTATGGGAACTTGAATACCATTTGTATCCTGCTGTTGTGTGAAAATTGTATAAATCTTAATTATGTTGAATTGGTTCATAGTGCTTTTCAAGTCTACTATATCCTTCTACTTCTCTGTCTATTCATCCTATTAATTTTTGACAATTTGATATTGAAACTCCAACTAAAAATCTTGTCTATTTAAAAAAAATGTAATTACACTGGAACTATATGTAACCTAGTTCTGTATTTTCCAAGTGTCCTGTAAAATGTGTGATCGTACTTTCATAATTTAAAAAATAAAAATTAAAAAAACTTTTATTTTTAAATTTTTAATTGGAGGATAATTGCTTTACAATGTTGCATTGGTTTCTGCAATACAGCAACATGAATCAGCCATGGGCACGCACATGTCGTCTCCCTCTTGACCCTCCCTCCCATCCCACCCCTCTAGGTTGTCACAGAGCACTGGGTTGAGCTTCTGTGGGGTTTTTTTCTTTTTTAAGATGCCACACGTAAGTGGGTCTGAGGCTCTGATGGCTCAGACGTAAAGTGTCTGCCTGCAATGTGGGAGACCCAGGTTCGATCCCTGGGTCAGACAGATCCCTGGAGAAGGAAATGGCAACCCATTCCATACTCTTGCCTGGAAAAATCTCATAGACAGGGGAGTCCATGGGGTCAGTCCATGGGGTCGTGAAGAGTCGGACACAACTGAGCGACTTCACTTTCACTTTTCATTTAAGTGGGCTTCCCTGGTAGCTCAGATGGTAGAGAATCTGCCTGAAATTTGAGAGACGTGGGTTTGATCCTTAGGTTGGAAAGATCCCTTGGAGAAGGGGATGGGTACTCACTCCAGTATTCTTACCTGGAGAATCCCACGGATAGAGGAGCCTGGCACGCTACAGCCCTTGGGGTTGCAAAGAGTCGGACACAACTGAGCAACTAACACACACTTCACTTCACATGTAAGTGAAACCATACAGCACTTATCTTTCCCTGTCTCTTAATATACTGTAAAGTGCAGGATAGCCTGTTGTTAACTGAAGGTTCAGCTCTACATTTTCGGTCATAAATATATAAACAAGAATTAAAACGAACACTTCTGAATTTTTTAAGTTTATGTGGAGCACATTTCTTTAAGTAGAATGAGAGTTGGTGGAGGGAGAATCCCAAAGTACGTAACAGGATATTCAGTACATAGAATGTAAGTGTGTGTGCAAGTGTGACAGGTGCAGTCATGTGTGAGTCTTGCACTACACAGTCCATGGATTTCTCCAGGCCAGAATCCTGGAGTGGGTAGCCTTTCCCTTCTCCAGGGGATCTTCCCAACCCAGGGATCAAACCCAGGTCTCCCGCATTGCAGGCGTATTGTTTGCCAGCTGAGCCACAAGGCAAGCCCAAGAATACTGGAGTGGGTAGCCTATCCCCTTCTCCAGCATATCTTCCCGACCCAGGAATCGAACCAGGGTCTCCTGCATTGCAGGGGGACTCTTAACCAACTTAGCTATCAGGGAAGCCCTGATACATAGTACATAGTACATAGTACATAGAATATGCCTCTCCAAACCCCGCAGTGCATGAGTGACCCAAGTTTCAGAACCAGAGAGGCCTGAATTGAGAGAGTAAGACTGACAAAGATACACTCCACCACGTGTAAAATAGATAGCTAGTGGGGAGCTGCTGTATAACACAAGGGGCTCAAGCCAGGGCTCTGTGATGTCCTAGAAGGGAAGAATAGGGGGGAGGCGGTGGGAGGAAGGCTCAAGACTCTTTGCGACCCCAAGGACTGCAGCCCACCAGGCTCCACTCTCCATGGGGTTTTCCGGTAAGAATGCCAAAGTGGGTAGCCACTCCATTCTCCAGGGGGTCTTCCCGACCCAGGGATTGAACCCAGGTCTCCTGCATTGCAGGCGGATTCTTTACCGTCTGAGCCACCAGGGAAGCCCCAGATAGCTAGTGGGAAGCTCAGCTTGGTGGTCTATGATGACCTTCTTCTTGGAGGGGTGGGATGGGAGGAAGGCTCAAGAGGGAGACGATCTATGTACACATATAGCTGACTCCCGTCACCGCACAGCAGAAACCAACACAACCTTGCAAAGCACTCATCCTCCAAATAAAAACCAGGGCCACAGACCACCACCGTGCCTCCCCCATTCACTCTCTGACCCGCTCCCAGCCCTGGAACGCCGCCTCCTCACTGGCCCCAGCCCCTGTCCCGGACCTCCCAGCCCCCTCCCTGCCTCACTTGTGCCCCTCCCCTCCCCCCCCCTTCTCCGCATCCTCTCCCGCCTGCATCTCCATCCTCCCAGGACCAGCCTCCCCGCCTCGGTCTCACCTCGCTGGAGTGGGCAGACCCCGCCACCTTTCTCCTGTCGGCCGGTCTGGGTCCCAGCTCCCGAGAGACTCCAGCTTTTATGCCCGAGGAGGAGAGGCGGGCGGAGGGAAGCCGGAGGAGACTAGACCGGGAGAGGGCGTGGGGGGAGAAAGGCGGAGCGGAGTGCCCGCCCACAGGAGGGGTTTCTCAAGTCAGGACAAGGTTGCTTCCCGGAAGGAAGATTTCTCTGCCCGTTTCCCCCGCAGACCCCGCAACCCGAGGTGTTTGCTCCGCATTTATCCAAGGACCCCCAGCCCACCTCCGCCCGGTGTCGGCGTTGGTGGGGAGGGGGCGGTGGACGGGGCTTGGGGAGGCGGGGTATTCTAGGTTCTCTGCACGCCCTTGACTTCTCTCCACCTGCCCAGGGCACCCGGGCCACCTGTTTCCGTGTTTGTGGAGCGTCTCTCCTCGCCACACACCGGGAAATAAGCTCGTTGAGGGCCGGGGGTGGCGGGGCCGGGGGATGGGGGCGGTCACGTCCTGCTTGCTCCCGAGTCGCCAGCACGCGGCGCTAGCCAAGCGGGCCCCCTTCGGCCGCGCTCGGAGGCTATTCCGCGCGTCCTGACCCGAGAGGGCGCTTCCGCATCCACTGGGTGGAGGCCAAGGATGCTGCATCCTCCGGGGCAGAGCACAGCCCCCACCCCCAGCAAAGAACCACTGGACCTCCAGTGTCCGTAGTACAAGGATGGGAAACCCTGCGGCAACCCCTAAAACGGTCCCCAGAACCGAACAAAAGTTGCTGGATGAACAAATGAAGAGTGTGTGTGTATGTGTGTGTGTGTGTGTGTGCTTGGTCTCTCTCCCGCTCCGTTTCGCTTCCTCCGTTCATCTGTCTGTTCCTTTCTCTGCCTCTGGGCCCCGGGACAGCAGCAGTTTTCCAGAGGAAAGACCCCGGAATCAAAGGGAAGGGGGCCCGGCCCGCTGGCTCTTCTCCCGGGCTTTCGACCGTCCTGGGGTCCTCGCGGGACTCGATGTCCTGGCTCTGAGATGAAGAGCCCGGGTTCAGCCTGGACTCGGGGGTCTTTGCTCCAGGTCCTCATCTCTACCCCAGCCCTACCACCCCCACTGCAGACCTTTCTGGACTGCCATGCCCGTCTGCCTCGCTTTTAAGAGGCTCAGGCTTTACCGACTGAGCTAGCCGGGAGACCACTCCCGCCTGCCTCAACCTTAAAAGCAAGACCCCCCAGCGCGGAGGAGGGTGAGAAACAGCATCCCGGACACCCCGTGCGCGCCTCCCCCGGGTGGCTCCCTCTCGGCTTCCTTCCCTTCTCATCTGGGGGAAGGGGGTGGTGTTCCGATTGGGAGAAGGTGACAAGGAGGTGTAAATGGCTCTGCTGGGAAAGAGCGGGAGCGGGGGAGGCTGTCGAGAATAAACCGGCTGATCTGAACCTGGCGGAGCCGCTTCTCTGCGTGACCAGTGCCGTGAAAAGTGAAGCCATGGGGTCTGCATCTCACGCAAACAAACAAACAAACACAACCCGGATGATGTGGGGGACATGTCACTTTACATTTCTGTGACACAGCTGGACTTCTGTGGATGTGTGTATATGTGTGGACATCCATGCATCTGTGCAGATATCTAGCTAGGTTGCTACCTAGCGTATCTCCTATAAGAGCTATATCTCCTTTGAGTACTCCCTAAGTAGCAGTTGTTGTTCAGTCGCTAAGTTGTGTCCGGACTCTTTGCGACCCGACCCCATCGACTGTAGCCTGCCGGGCTCCTCTGTCCATGGGATTCTCCAGGCAAGAAGACTGGAGTGGGTTGTCATGCCCTCTTCCAGGGGATCTTCCCGACCCAGGGAGCGAACCCATGTCTCTTGGGTCTCCTGCATTGGCAGGCGAATTCTTTACCACCGAGCCACCTGGGAAGGCTTTTCTCATATAGGTTAACACAGAATTCCTTGGTTTTTTTGCGACAGTTTTCGGAAGCATGTCTCTGTACAGATAAGGCTCTGAATATGGATTTGCATATATACATATATCTCTCCAAGTGAAAGTCGCTCAGTCGTGTCTGACTCGGACTGAGGTCCATGCAATTCTCCAGGCCAGAATACTGGAGTGGGCAGCCATTCCCTTCTCCAGGGGATCTTCCAAACCCAGGGATGGAACCCAGGTCTCCCGCATTGCAGGCGGATTCTTTACTGGCTGAGCCACCAGGGAAGACTGTATCTCTCCATCTCTTCCTTTAAACAGCCCCCAAGCCCTAAGGTGAAGTCGCTCAGTCGTGTCCGGCTCTGCGACCCCACGGAGTGTAGCCTACCAGGCTCTTCCATCCATGGGAGTACTTCCATCCAGGCAAGAGAACTGGAGTGGGTTGCCATTTCCTTCTCCAAGCCCTGATACTGCTGCTGCTAAGTCGCTTCAGTCGTGTCCGACTCTGTGCGACCCCAGAGATGGCAGCCCACCAGGTTCCCCCGTCCCTGGGATTCTCCAGGCAAGAACACTGGAGTGGGTTGCCATTTCCTTCTCCAATTCATGCAAGTGAAAAGTGAAAGTGAAGTCGCTCAGTCGTGTCCGACTCTTAGCGACCCCATGGACTGCAGCCCACCAGGCTCCTCCGTCCATGGGATTTTTCAGGCAAGAGTACTGGAGTGGGGTGCCATTGCCTTCTGCGGTAGGAGTTGTTATATCCCCCTGCCACCACGAGGGGGAGCCAAGCCCAGGACGATCCGGCACCTCCCAGAGTTTCCTGCGTCCCTTTGTTACTGTTTGGTGGATGTGTTCAGAATACCTCCCGTTATGAGCTACGAAATCTAAAAAGAGAAGAAAAATATTACAATAGACCTACTTACAAAACCAGAAGTACACTCACAGATGTGGAACACAAAAGTACGGTTAGCAGGGGGCAGGGGAGGAGGGATAAGTTAGGAGACTGGGCCTGACATATACGCACTGCGATATATAACATAGGTTAACTAGTAAGGACCCGCTGTACAGCACGGGAAGCTCTGCTCAATACTCTGCAACGGCCTATATGGGAGAAGAGTCCTAAAAAACAGTGGCTATGTGTATATGCATGGGCTTCCCGGGTGGCTCAGAGGTAAAGAACACGCCTGCCAATGCAGGAGACACAGGTTCGATCCCTGGTCGGGAAGATGCCCTGGAGGAGGGAATGGCAACCACCCCAGTCTTCTTGTCTGGAGAATTCGCTGGGCAGAGGAGCCTGGCGGGCTACAGTCCACGGCGTCGCAGAGAGTCGGACACGACTGAGCGACTCAACAGCACCAATGTGTATATATATAACCGGCACACTTTGCTGCACGCCTGACACCAACACAGCGCTGTAAATCAACTCTACTCCAGTGAAATTAATTTTAACAAAAATAAAGAACTCTCTGCATGAGATCTCTCCTCTTGAAAAACCTTGAGGACTCCAGTCGGGGGTTCAGCAGACGTCTAGAACATCCTCATCTAGCGTCACTGAGTGCCTTCTCCCCCCGCGCGCGTGCGCGCGCTCACACACACACACACACACACACACACGGCATGCGTGAGAAATCAGCCAAGGGGGGAAACCGGGACGTTCACAAACACGTGGCGATTAGCCAGCCCACCGTGAACCACCACGGGGTCAAGGAAGAGGTGGTGGGTGAAGTCAGGAAACACCCTGAGTTAGGCTGGCTGACTCAGACCTCCGCCAAGGCTTCCTCAGAGATTACAGCTCCCTCCCCCACGGTCACAGTTAAATTTTCATGAGTCGGGTGGAGGGGGCTTACAATGCCAAGGCTGACGACAGCGACTGGCCCTCAGTGCTTTTATCCGGGGGGTGGCAGAGTATGCCAACCCCCTAAGGATGCCATGTTGGTATATTGATCACTCTGAGCCTAAGCACCTGGGGAAAAAACACAAAAACATCAGGGAGAGACTTCCTCCCCCCCCCCCCCCACCCTCCACACACACACACACACACTACACACACTTTTACTTCTGCTGGGAACACTTATGAACATCCAAAGGAACTGTTCATCTACTCCATTTGCTTTCTATCAAGTACTTGAAGAAGTGATATAGGAGGATTTAGTCTGCTCCCAACAAATAATATATTTAAGTGTCTACATTAGGATGAAGGTGTAAATTGAAAGACCGAGGAAAGAAAATCGCAGCAGGAGGAACTGCTGAATTTTCTGTCTGCCGTCTCCTACTTTAGCATACTGAGAGAACACAGGGAGGTGAAGATGGGGTGGACAGGGGTGGGTAGGTTGGTAGATGGATGGCTGATAGATGAGAGGTAATTGATAGATGATATATAGCTGAAAGAGATGACAGATAATTGACAGATAATAGACGAGGCTTCCCTGATGGCTCAGATGGTTAAGGACCCACCTCAATGCAAGAGACTCAGGAGACGTGGGTTTGATCCTTAGGTTGGGAAGATCCCCTGGAGGAGGGCATGGCAACCCACTCCAGTCTTCTTGCCTGGAGAATCCCATGGACAGAGGAGCCTGGTGGGCTACAGTCCATGGGGTCGGATCGCTAAGAGTCAGACATGACTTAGCGACTGAACAATAACTGCTACTTAGGGAGTACTCAAAGGAGATATAGCGGTTATATCTCATAGGAGATACGGCTAGGTAGCTACATAGCTAGATATCTGCACAGATGCATGGACGGAAGGAAAAAACACGTAGAAAGAGAGAAAGACACCAAGGGTCAGAGAGAATGTGTGTGTGAACGTGTGCTTAGCTGTTCAATCCTGCTGGACTCTTTGCAACCCCGTGGACTGTAGCCCGGCAAGCCCCTCTGTCCATGCCAGGCCCCTCTGTCCGTGGCGTTTTCCAGGCAAGAATACTGGAGCTGGTTGCCATCCCTTTCTGCAGGGGATCTTCCTGCCTGACCTAGGGATCGAACCTGGGTCTCCTGCATTGCAGGCAGATTCTTTGCCCACTGAGCCACCTGGGAAGCCTTTATTTGCTAATAACAGTTAAAGAAGAAGCAAGATTGTTTAGCTCTTGCAGGCCTCTTGTGTGCAAAGTCTGTTCACTCATTTCTGGTTTTGCTGCAGCTAGTTTCGCCATTAGTTATTCCCTCCGTATCAGTGGAGGAAGGGAAACAGGCATGGTTCTTGTCTGGCTGAAGACATAAACTTCAGTTTTGCCCCATTTGGCAAATATCAGCTGTCTGGGCCAGGGGCCCTTCTATCCCCTACTTCAACCACGTTCCCAGACCAGGGATCAAACCTGAGCCCTCTGTGTTGGAAGCTTGAAGTCTTAACCACTGGACCACCAGGGAAGTCTCCGTTCTGAGGTTCTTAGTATATATTTCCAAATTACCTTCTACGATAGGGTACCAGTCTGCCATACGGCCAGCACTATGAGAAGGTCCCCACTCCACCTGGGAGAGTCACCTATTTTGAGAGAAGTTTAGTGAGAAAGACGTGAACGTTGCTGGTGCCAAAGAAAGACCTGACTGAATTCTTGAATGGGAAGGGAGAGAATCGGTAGATTTTTAAAACAAGGATGGGTGGCTGAGGCTGACAATCGTGTTATCAGAAGGGGCAAGATGTCCGAGAGACAGCGGGAGAGGAACCCGTGGTCAGGAAGCATCATTTCCGAGCTGACCCCCCCACGCACATTTCTGTGAGAAGCTGGTGAGTCAGAATGCGGTGGAGTCCGGGAGGGGTCAGGATGTTGAGGGCAGCCTGTGCAAAGCATCGCTGGTGTTGATGGTGCCTTCACGCCAGGGCCTCAAGTGGAGTGACGTCAGGCGGGGGGTGGAGGGGGGTCATGCTGATCCATCCTGGAGCCTGCAAAGCTGGGCGCGTCCCGGGGTCCCGAAGCCGACAGCAGCCAGGACGCAGAGCTCAAGGGACAGCATGGCCTAGCCTTTAGTGGGTGAGTGGGCAAGAAGGTGTGGACATTTTTTCAGCCTTGTTTTCCGGAACTACAGTTGACTTACAATGCTGTGTTCATTTTGGCTGTACAGCAAAACGACTCAGTCACTCCCACCCGTACTGACATCGCTGTTGCTGCTCAGCCGCCACGTCGTGTCCGACTCTTTGCCACCCCACGAACTGCAGCACGCCAGGCCTCCCTGCCCATCACCAACTCCTGGAACTTGCTCAAACTCATGTCCATTGAGTTGGTGATGCCATCCAACCATCTCATCCTCTGTCGCCGCCTTCTCCTCCTACCCTCAATCTTACCCAGCATCAGGGTCTCTTCCAGTGAGTCAGTTCTTTGTGTGTATATATGCACAATGCTCTAGAAGCTCTCATCCATTATGGTTTATCTTAGGTTTATCATGGTTCCCTGCGCTATGCAGTAGGGCCTTGCTGTGTATCCATCCTATATATAAAAGCTTACGTCTGCTAATCCCAGCCTCCTACTTTAGCCCTCCCCCAGCCCCCTCTCCCCCGCAACCACCAGTTTGTTCTCTATGTCCATGAGTCTCTTTCTCTTTCAAAGATGGATTCCTTTGTGTCATATTTTAGATTTCACATATAAGTTATTTCATATGGATTTGGTATTTCTCTTCACCTGACTTAATCCACTCAGTTCTCTAGTTGCACCCATGTTGCTGCAAATGGCATGATTGCATTCTTTTTTTATGGCTGAGTAGTATTCCATAGTATGTATGGACCACATCTTCTTGACCCATTCCTCTGCTGGTGGACATTTAGGTTGCTTCCGTGTCTTGACTATAGTGAATACTGCTGCTATGAACACAGGGGGCCTGTAACTTTTCAAATCATACTCTTTACGTTTTCCCTCTTTTGAGTTGGGCAGTTTCTAAAATTCCATGTTCGTGTGATGTGTGGTCCAGCGACTTGGCATTCATCAAAGTCTGCTAAGATGTAAAATTTTAGAGCCATATTTGTCTTTTCAGTCTTATCAGAGAATTCTCTGCACATACACACAATAAAGGGCTTCCCAGGTGGCCCTAGTGGTAAAGAACCCACCTGCTGTAGGAGCCGTAGGGATGTGGGTTCGATCCCTGGTTTGATCCCTGGGTCAGGAAGATCCCCTGGAGAAGGAAACGGCCACCCACTCCAGTCTTCTTGCCTGGAGAATCCCATGGACAGAGGAGCCTGGTGGGCTACAGTCCTGGAATTGCAAAGAGTCGGACACGACGGAGTGCCTGCACAGCAACAACACATAGAGCAGCGAACAGGAGGTCCTCATGCAGTACACAGTCTCCCGGAAGCTTCCCTTCTCTTTCTGCCTTAGAAGGGAGGCGAGGAGAGACTTCCGGGGTGTGGGGCGGCAGGCAGCCTTCTTCCCTGGGGCTCAGCTTCGAGCAAACACCTCTGTCCACTGTGCTGAACACTCCAGCGTCTCCCTTGGTCCCTCCTTCCTCATCCCGGACCAAGATCCAGGGATCACAATAAAGCCTCTAAAGGACACAGGTGTGTGATTGTTGGGGTTGGGGATCTGGGTTGATTAACAACCCCTCTCCCTTTCCTGCCCAGAAATCACCCAGTGTGGGTCCAACACTCCCCACTTTCCCCCTCTCGCTTTCACCATCTCACACTGAGAAAAGAGGGCACTTGGGGGTCAGCATTCTGTTGTCGCCCTAACTCAGGGAGAGGCAGTTGGAGACATCCTCGTGTCTCACTGGCCGACTGTGTGATTGTGGGAAACTGCAGGTCTGCAGACTTTGTCTCCTCACTGATGACCTGGTTGTACCTGGGTTTTTTTTTGTTTTGTTTTGGTTTTTTTGCTTGTTTTAGTTCTTTTATGGACTCTTTCAAAATCTGCTGTGTCATTTTGTGAATGGAGTGGGGTCATACTATAGATCTGGTTACATTTCTATCTTTCTCCCAGCTGCCGGCTCCCCCCACCCACTCCTCATAGTGTTTTAAAGAGAAAGTCGTGATTCTGTGAGTACCTCTAGTTCATTGCCTCTGGCTTCAGGTAGTATTCAGTATAAAGCTATTGATTTTTTAAAATCTCATACAACTCATATTTAAATGCTTTCTTCTCTGTAATCAGCCTCTGTGTGTTTTCAGTCTTCTAGCTTCACTGAGGCTTTCAACGGCTAAGTCAAAGATCTCTCTTGGTAAATGTTACATTGCACTTGAAAATACATGGGTTATTCTTGAACATCTTTTGATATTGACTTCTAACATAATTCCACAGTGATGAGAACAGACTCTATGATTTCAATACCTTTAGATCATAAAATTTTTGCAACTTGATGTATATCCCTGGATATGTTCCAGTGTTTCCTAGTTTACACTCTTTGGGAATTTGAATAGAATTTGTATCCTGCTGTTGTGTGAAAACTATTTAAATCTTGATTATGTTGAATTGGTTCATAGTGCTTTTCAGGTCTACTATATCCTTCTACTTCTTTGTCTATTCATTCCATTAATTTTTGAGAGTTTGATATTGAAGCTCCATATGAAAATATTAATTTACCTAGTTAAAAAATAACAGTAATACACAGTGGAACTTTTTATTGAAAAAGACCCTGATGCTGAGAAAGATTGAAAGCAAAAGAAGAGGGCAACAGAGGATGAGATAGTTGGACGGCATCGCCATCTCCATGGACATGAGTTTGAGCAAACTCTGAGGAGGTGGTGAAGGACAGAGGAGCCTGGCGTGCTGCAGTCCATGGGGTCACAAAGAGTTGGACATGACTGAGCGACTGAACAAGTGGAACTCCAAGAAACCTTGTTCTGTATTTTCCAAGTCTCCTGTAAATGTGTTATCATACTTTCATAACTTAAAAAAATGTAAAAGAAAGAACACACACAAAACAAACAAAAAATCTCATACCAATAGATCTCAATGCGGGGTTGAGGATTTTCTGGGCTCCTTTACCACAGACCCCCAGGATGCAGAGCTTGTTGTAAGGATTGGAAAGACCAAGGCCATGCGGCTGGCAGAGCAGGGTGCTGAAGAAACGTGGCTGCTCACACCTGGTCCATGCTCCGCCCAGACGGTGGCCCTCCACACCTGGGTGCTCTCCTCCACCAGACAGAGTAAACGTGGCCCCACACCTAACTAGCTGTGCTCAGGTTAACCTCTAACTTGGCAGGAGTGGTGAACCAACCCCTCTCCGTAACAACTGTTGGCCCGACTCAGTTTCACTTGCAAGGAGTTAGAGGAGCCCGGGGTTGGATGTCTTGTTTTTCAACACTGCGGTATGATGTTATCAGGCTGCCCAGAGGAATCACTTTCCGGGGTTTGGACACCTTTTCCTGGACGGTGTGCAGGCGCCTCCCCCCTCCATTCCGAGCCCTCCGTAGTGGGCACCGCGCTACACAGGTCCTGCTGCGCGGGGCCGACACCGCAGTCCGCGTGGGTCCCCTAGAGGGCAGGATGCGAGCCCCCGGATGCTGCTGCCACACGGCGAACCTGGGGTCCTCCACCCGCCTGCACCCCCGGCCACCAGCTTCAGACCCCAACCGCGGCGTGGCCACACACCCCGCCGATGCCTCGGTTCCCCCATCTGTGCGGCGGGGTGACCACAGCGCTTGTCTCCTTGGGTTCTGACGATTAAAGCACTTGGTGGCTTTGAGTGCTTCAAAGGGGGGCCTGGGGGCTGGCACTCGGCACGCTATTGGCAGAGCCCCGTCCTCGGACCCCAGCTCCGGGGGAGACACCCCTATCTCCCCTCCTCTGGTCCCCTCGCCGGGTCTGGCTGCAGACATGGCCTCTCCAAGCCAACTTTCTCTGCCATGCATGGCCACACGGACCCCGGGCGTGGAAGGAGGCCCTGCCAGAGACCTTCCGCGAGGGTCACTGCTCTGCAGGCCGGAAGGGCAGGCCTCTGCCTTCATCTCCAGGGCCGGCCCCTTCCGAGAGCGTTATTAGCCCCGTCCCACAAGGTGGACGCTGAGGCCTGAGCGCTTGCCCGAGGAACCCTGGAGACCACTTGGAGCCCCCGCCTCCACCAGCTGTTAATGGTTTCAGAAGGTGGGGCCCGACTCCGGCTGTAAACGCCTGGGGGAGGGTCCAGCTAGTCGCTTTCCCAGACTCCCTCGCAGCCAGATGGCAGGGCCCCGTGGCCTGGGTCGTGCTGGTCCAGGGGCTGGCAGAGCGAAGCGAGGGCCGTGACCGAGGGGGGTTCCTCCAGCAGAAGCCGGGCCAGGCTCGGGCACTCGATGCGCGGGAGCCCAGGGCAACTCACCCCGTCACCTCTCAAGGGCTCATCGAGTCTCTAGACTCAAGGGCAAGGAACCGAGCCCTGGGCTGCGCCGACTCCCAGGGCCCTGCCAGCCGGGAGGGTCCCCGGTGGAGCCCACCATGCCCCTCCCCGGACGACAGCTTGGACAGAACGCAGGCGCCGGGGTCTGCACAACTCATCAGCAGCTTTATTAACAACCCTCTCCAGACGCTAGTCAGCGGCGGTCTCCGGCGCGCGTCCCGGGAGCCGGCGTCTGTCCACCTCGGGTCTGCCTGACAGGCCGGTCGCAGCGCGAGGACCCCAGAGATCGGATCCCCCTGCCGGAACCCGGCCCGTCCTGTCGAAGCCGTGCCGCGATCCACCCGTCCTGGGAGGGGCAAGGGGCAGTCTCCCCGGGCGGGACAAGACCCAGTCCCCTCCCTGCAGGCTCCTCCGGCCCGGGGCCCCGCCCCTGTCCAGGTCTTCGTCTAGGCTCCGGGCCCGGGAGGGTCGGGGTGGGGAGGACCGCAGAAGCTGCGAGGACGAGGGCGGGGCGGGGGCTGGCCCGCAGAGTGAGGTTCGGGGCATCACGCGACAGGGCTCGGGCACTGGGGTGCGAAACCGGGGCGGAGGCCCCGGGCGCGCGGCCGGAGCTACCCCAGGGGCCAGGGCGGGAAGGGCGCGGCGCCCTCGGGGCCCGGGGCCGCCCCGCCCGCGCGCCCGTGGGTGCGCTGGTGGCGGAGCACGTGCTCGCGGCGCCCGAAGCCCTTGCCGCACTGCCAGCATGCGAAGGGCCGGGCACCCGAGTGCGTCTTGCGGTGGCGCACCAAGTGCTCGCGCCAGTAGAAGGTCTTGCCGCACTCGCAGCAGGCGTGCGGCTTCTCGCGCGCAGGCAGCGGGCGCAAGGCCGGGCCCGGGCCGCCAGGGTGCGTGCCGCGGTGGCGTCGCAGGTGCTCCTTGCGCCGGAAGGCCTTGCCGCAGTCGGGGCAGGCGTGCGGCTTCTCGCCCGAGTGGCTCTGCCGGTGGCGCAGCAGGTGCGCAGGCTTCAGCGAGGCCTTGCCGCAGTCGGGGCAGGACGCGGTGCCCGGGGCCGCCAGGAAGGCCGGCAGGCTGGGCCCCGGCGGGTCTGGCGGCGCCGGCGGGGGGCTGCCCGGCTCCTGCTTGTAGGGGCGCGCGGCCTGGGCGTCCGCCGTCGCCGGTTCCTCAGGCCCGGGGGCTGCATCTCCTGCAGGCAGAGGCGCAGAATCAGGACGGCCATGGACTGGCTCATGGATGCCAGCGACAGGGTGGTTCACGGATGGAAGGTGAACCAACAGGTGCAGGGACGGGGGGCAGGGTGGTTCATGGGCACAGCCAGGATGGATGGACGGGGGGGATGAGTGGGCACTGGGGGTGCATAAGCTGGGTGGGTGGACGGACTGGTTGATGGGTGGGGCAGTGGAAAGACTGGTTCAAGGATGGGGGGACAGGATGCTCCATGGATGGGGGTGGACGGACTGGTTGATGGAGGGTGGACCAGCTGGCTCAGGGATGGCGGGGCTTGGGGTGGACAGACCGGTTCACGGATGGGGAGGTGGAAAGACTGGTTCATGGGTGGATGGGGGGCGGGTGGACGGACTGGTTGATGGATGGGGAGTGGGCTGGTTTATGGATGGGGGGCGGGCTGGGGGAAGGATGGATGGGCCGGCAGGTGGAGAAAGACAAGCTGTGGGGGGATGGACAGAGGCTGCCAAGGAGGCGCCTGGTGAGAACCAGGGTGCAGAGCCGGGGTCAGGCTGCCGGGACGCAGCCCTGGCTCAGCAGGCGCCCATCCCGAGTCGGTTAGTCTCTTCTGTGCCGGGGCTCTTGCTGCAGGGAAAGGCTGGTGACGCCGGGGTCTTGAGGCGGCCACGGGATGTCAGCACTGCGGGCGCTCTCGTCCTGACCCCTACCCCCGTGTGCCGGGCCCTCTGGAGTGGGGTCCGGCACGTGGGGGTTGGTCCATTGAACGCATGAGTGATGGACAAGCGGGGAGCGTGGTGCGGAAGGAGGGGCTGCTCACCTGAGGGCGTCGCCCCACCGGCTTCCTCTCTCACGCCGACCCCAGAGCCTCCGGTCGCATCCTGAGGCGCCCTCGTCGCTGGTCCCTGGAACCAGAGACCCCACGTGGCCAGCTGAGAAGCCGGAGCCCCGCCGCTCGCCCTCCAGGTCCTGCCGCAGGCTCTGAGGGCAGCGGACGCCGGGCTAGGGTCCTCCATGGACAGGCCCATGGAGAGGCCCACATGGCGAGGCCTGAGACCTCCCGCGGAGCACCTCGGCAGCGGGTCCTCCAGCCCCCCGCAGCCTCCTGAGGAGCCCAGGCGGGCGCCCCTCACTCCCAACTCATGGGGCCGGCGGAGACCATGACCCTTTACTGCTCTGAGCCACTGCGCTTCGGGCGGTTTGTTACCCAACAGACAGACCACTGATGGAGCCGCTTTAACCCTGCTTTTAGCCTCGATGCCCTGTGCCAGCTCCAAAACAAAACGCAGAAGGAAAATACAGACGCTACTTTCAACTCAGGACCAAATTAAGGAGCTTTTCGCAGTTGTCCCGTGGACGGCTCAGAACAGCGTGGCCCGGCCAGAAGTCCATGTCCAGAGAGACAACTTCAGACCCACAACTTCTGGCTCCTTTACGCTCTTGTCGCGGCTACTCGAGGAGTCTGTGTGGAGTCATTTCTCCTGGAAAAGCCTCATGGACCTTCTGGTGGAGTCACTGGACTGCCTTTACCAGGTGGCTCAGTGGTCAAGAATCTGCCCGCCAATGCAGGATACGTGGGTTCGATCACTGGGTCTGGAAGATCCTCAGGAGTAGGAAATGGCAACCCACTGCAGTATTTTTGCCTGGAGAATCCCACGGACAGCTCTGCCGCAGGGAGAAACTGGCCCCAGGCCAACTCAAAAGTGTGTGGGAGGCCCGTCACACTACAACCCGGAGGCCGCGGGGCTGACCCTCCAGGCGCAGCAGGACCCGGGCTGCCCCAGAGGCCTGCCCTCTGCCCCTGCCTGCTGGGCGGCAACCCTGGGCCGGCTGGTCCCGCCAGACTGGGTCCTGGGGCCATGCTGGGCGATATGAGGACCTAACTCATGGCAGCGGAGGCTCCGGGCCATGCGGGCACGCGGCTGCAGCCCCACCGCACCTCCGAGCGGGAAGCTTGGGAGCACTCCGGCTGGGGCTCCTCCGTGTGCCCCGCCACATGCTGTCGCCCGGGGCTGGCACTGACCCTGGGTCCCGGGAGCACTCTCCTGGCCTCTCCCCACTGCCTTTCCTCAGCAGTTAACCAGTGTCCTTCGGCCGGGACCAACCACAGCTGTGGGCAGGGCAGGGTCAGCCCTCCGGGTGGTCCATGGACCCTGAACTTGCATCCGTCGTCAGAAGGGTGGGCCCGTCAGAAGGGTGGGTCTGGGGCGGTGTTAGTCGTGTCTGGCTCTCTGCGACCCCTTGGCCTGCAGCCCGGTAGGCTACTCTGTCCTTGACTGTCTCCCGAAGTTTGCTCAAGATTGCCTGTGCACCCACCGTCCCTTACCGCCAAGGCAGGCCTGACCCTTCCCCCTGCCGCCACCACACCATGGACCTCAGGGTTCGTGGAGCCTGTTGGGGGTGTCTCCATGGGGAGCTGGGGGGGCTGGGGGCAGGAGGGCGAGCATGGGGGGAAGGGGAGGGGGAACCCGGGGGCAGGGGGTGAGCATGGGGGAGGGGAAGGAGGAGCAGGGGAGGAGGGACCCAGGGCGGAGGGGGGCAGGGGGTGGGCGAGGGGGAAGGAGAGAAGGGACGGGGAGGGTGGGGAGCGGGAGGAGGGGGACCCGGGGACCCGTGGGCAGGCGGAGGGCAGACCCCGGGCTCACCCACAGCTCCTCCAGCAGCGCCACGGCCTCCTCGCCGCTCTGTGGCCGGCGGCTGCACACCCAGGCCTGCACCTCGGTGGGCAGCGCGCTCAGAAACTGCTCAAGCACCAGCAGCTCCAGCATCTGCTCCTTGGTGCGCACCTCCGGCCGCAGCCAGGCCCGGCAGAGCGTACGCAGCAGCCCCAGCGCCTCGCGGGGCCCCGGGGCGTCGCCCAGGTGGAAGTGGCGGAAGCGGTGCCACGGCGAGTCGGCGGTCAGGCCCTCGGCGGCGCCTCGCTCCTGCTTCACGGGGCCCAGGCCCAGCGCCTCCATGGGGCCGGTGGCGGGGTCACGGTGCCTGCAGGGAGGGGCCGCAGTCAGGGCGCGCTCCGGAGGGGGCCCCACATGGGAGGGCTGGCCGCCCCATCCCGTGCCTCAGTTGCCCCCCCCACCCCCCGAGATGAAGGGCTCGCCCGCTGCGTGTGGGCCCCTGTCCCTACTCTCCCCCACTCCTGCGTCCTCCCTGCGAGGACCCAGCGAGGCTGCGCATGGAGGCCGCCGGTGCCCGGGCACCCGGGCCTTGTCATCAGTACCTCCGATGCCGATGGTTGCACCCCGATGCCACCGCACCCCGGAGGCAGAGGCTGCTAGCTCCCAAGTGCTCCCGCCCCGCCTCTCCCTCACTAACCAGGGTGGACACAAGTGTGTCCCCCTCCGCCCCTGGAGCTCATGTGGACTCTGGCCCCAACGTGACTGTACGCGGGGCCGGGGCTTTGAGGAGGACGTGGAGGAGCAGTGAGGTCGTCGCGGTGGGGCCCAGGGTGTGGCTGTCTTCACAGGACAGGGCAGCTCTGGCCCCGAGCTGGGGGGACACAGCGGGAAGGGAAGACAGGGTTCGCAGGCAGGGGAGAGGCCCTCGCCAAACCCCCGTCCACCTGCACGGATCGCGGCCGGATTCCCGCCTCCCCAGCCACAAGGAGCAAGTGTCTGTGGTTGAAGCCGCCTGTTCTGCGGTGGTCAGGCCTCGACACTCACAGGGCTCCCCAGTCCCAGTCTGGGAGCTGGGAGATGCTGGGGACTGACTGTAAAACCCTCCACCCTCTCAGTGGAGTCACTGGACTGTCTTCCCAGGCAGCTCAGTGGTCAAGAATCTGCCAGCCAATGCAGGAGACACAGGAGACCCGGGTACAATCCCTGGGTCAGGAAGAGCCCCTGGAGTAGGAAATGGCAACCCACTCCAGTGTTCCCACCCAGGGAACCCTCTGCCCTCCACTTCCTCATCCCCTTTCCAAAGCAGGGGACACAGACGGGCAGTGGCCTCAGTCCTGAGGACTGAAGACACAGAGCAGGGCTCCAGGGCGGGGCGATGTGGAATGGTCTGGGGACATTTCTGACATGGCACAGCCGGCATCTAGCCAGCGGAGGCGGGGACGCTGCTGGGGACCCTGCAGGGCCCAGAACGGACCCACCCCGACAGAGAAGGACGCAGCCCTCAAATAAACCCCGCCTGGAACCACGGTCCTCAAACGGCCCAGGGACCCTGGCGTTCCTCTGGGGCTACCTTGAGGTGAGAACACACTTCCTGAATCAAAGAAGTTACCAGCCCCTTTCCCTGCCTTCTCTCCCAAGCATGCGGTAGGCCTTCCAGGGGCCTCGCGGGGAGCAGTGGCGGCCGTGGAAACCCAGCTAGCTGTTCAGGTCACACTGAGATGTGCAAAGACAAGTGATGCCATGCTTCCAACTTTTCGTTTGGAAAACACGGTTTTTTTCATTTAAATACCATTATGGGGCGTGGGAAAAACTGGGAGACTGGGATTAACACATACACACTACCACATACAAAACAGAGAACTGATACGAAGCTAGTCAATAGCACGGGGAACCCTACTGGATACTCTGGAAGGACCTATATACGACTAGAATCTATAAGAGTGGATATGTGCATGTGTAACTAATTCACTTTGCTCTACAGCAGAAACACACTATTGTAAATCAGCCATTCATGGGTGCGTGTTAAGTTGCTTCAGTCGTGTCCGAGCCTTCGGGACCCCATGGACTGTAGCCCACCAGGCTCCTCTGTCCACGAATTTTCCAGCAAGAAGACTGGAGTGGGTTGCTAGTTCCGCCTCCTGGGGATCACCCCAGCCCAGGCACTGAAGCCACGGCTCTTAGGTCTCCTGTGTTGGCAGGTGGGTTCTTTACCACTAGTGCCACCTGGGGAGCTCCTTAAATCAACTATGAAAGTGAGTCATTCAGTCGTGTCCAACTCTTTGCCTCCACATGGACTATACAGTCCATGGAATTCTCCAGGCCAGAATACTGGAGTGGGCAGCTGTTCCCTTCTCCAGGGGATATTCCCAACCCAGGGATCGAACCCAGGTCTCCCTTATTGCAGGCAGATTCTTTACCAGCTGGGCCACCAGGGAAGCCCTAAATCAACTGCACTCCAATAACAAAAAGAAAAAAAAAATTGAGAAAAAAGTGCTATTTATGTTAACACAGAAAAGTCAACTACTGCTATTTCTAAATGCATTAATTACTATTATGAGATTTTCTCCGCCTTACTTTCTGAGATGACTCAGAGATGTAAACAAAAGTGCTTTGGGAAGCATCTTCAAAAATTGTTTAAAATATAAAGGGGTCCTGAGCTTAAAACCTTTGAGACCACTGGCCCACAGCCTGTTTTTAAATAAAAGTTTTACTGGTGCACAGCTGTGCGTATCTGCTGTGTAGAGAGGATCATCTCAGACTTAAGCTGGTTTGATCAGCCAGCTAATAAGTGGCAGGGACTGAACTACACTGGCCTTAAAGCGTGGCTGCAAGGGGAGGAGCAGAGGGACAGAGTGGGAGATTGGGATTAGCAGACACAAACTGTTATACACAGGACAGATAAACAAGGTTCTACTGCACAGCTCAGGATCCCAGTCCATCATGATATGGTTCATGATCAATCCTGCGATGAACCACCATGGAAAAGAGTAAGAAACAAGACCGCAGCAGTGTACAACTGAATCACTTTGCTGCACAGCAGAAATGTGAATCAACTAAACTTCCATAAATTAAGTTTAAAAAAAAAAATGCAAAAAAGGGGGAGGGAGGTTCCAGAGGCAGGGGACATATACATACCTACGGCTGATGCACGGTGATGAACGGCAGAAACCAACACAATATTATAAAGCAATTATGCTTCAATTTTAAAAAATTATTAAAAAAATAGACAATTAAACAATAACATAAATGTTAAAAAAAAAAAAAAAGACGGAAAAAATAAATGAGAAGGCTCTGGGTGGAGCGTGCCTGCCTGGCTACCACTTTTAACCCGGCCAATGTTTTGCAGCCTCTTTCACCCAGATGCCAGCAGTGTCTCCCCAATTGTGACAACCAAAAATGTGTCCCGGAAACTTCCACGAGTCCCCGGCGGCAGGGGCAAGGGCAAGTGGGCCCTGCTGGGGAGCCACCGGCCCACTGGACTAATATTTACTCAGACCAAAGGGCCACCTTCCCAGCGAGTCGTCCTAGGACAAGGCACGCCACCTTTTACGCTCTGAATCTTCCGTCCCCGGGGCTGCAAAATGGGGAAAGTCGGACCAACCTAGACGTCTCAGAAGTCAAGACGTACGGAAAACAAAGATGCTGCGGGGCGCGCGCGGGGGCGCCAAGCCAGCCTTCCACCAGCGTCCGCCCTGCCCACTCCCGTCACTCTGTGCGGTGCCGGGGACACCGCTTCCAACAAAAGCGCCGGCGCTGCACCCAAGCACCCGCGGGAGCAGGGGCTGAACGGGGAAATAGAAAGCGGGCGGCGGGGCCGCCGCGGACGGCCAGGAGAGCAAACACAGCCCTGCAGCGCGGCGCGCCCACCAGTCAGGCTGTCGGGGGGAGGGTGGGGGGCACGCGTCCCCAAGCAGGAGAGAAAGGAGGAGGGCAGCTGACCCCGGCCGGGGAAGGCGCAGCTCCGCCGAAGTGCCGCCGAACTTGCAGAGGCCCGCGCGCCGGAGGGCCGCCCGCACCCCGCCCGCGCAGGGCCCGCCCCCTCCCCGGAGCCCCTTTCCGCAAACCTCTCCGACCCGGTCAGTCCCCGCCGGCGCCCCCAGACTCCCAGACAGGGCCCAGCCCCCGCCCCAGCCAGTCCCCTCCCCCTCCCCCTCCGAACCTCCCCTACTCAGCCCCTCTCCGTCTCCAACTCTCCCTACCGCCCCCGGCGTTCTCCGACCCCGAGACCGCAACCCCCTCTCCTTTCCGACCCACCCCCACCCCTACCCCCTTCCGACCCTCCCCCTCCCCGCCGCCCCCCTCCGTCTCCAACTCTCCTCACCCCCGGGACTCGCACCCCCACCCCATTCCCTCCCCTCCCCCTCTCCCTCCGTCTCCAACTCTCCCCGCCCCGCCGTTCTCCGCCCCCCTCCCTCTTACTTCCCCTCCCCCTCCCCGCACCCCCGCCGTTCTCCGCCCCGGGACCCGCACCCCTCCTCCTTCCCGACGCCCCCACCCCCGTTCGCGCTCCCAGCCCCCGGCTCCCTTTTCATCCCCTCCTCCACCTCCGCCATTCCTCCCTCCCCGGGCCCCCGCCGGCCCCCTCCCCGAAGCTCTTCCCGCCGGGCCCCTCCGACGCCTCCCTCCTTGCCCCCCTCGCTCACCTCTCTCTCCCGGGCGAGGCCCCCCCAAGCCCCCTCGGCACCTCGCGCATGCGCACAGCGCTCACCAGGACTCCATGCCCCGGCAGGCTTTGCGCCAAACGCGCCTATCCCCCTCCCCCCAACCCTCCCAGACGCCCCGCGGCCGCTTCCCCCCTGCAACTACCCCGCCGCCCTCACCTAGAACAACATCTCCCAGGGAGCACCGCGGCAAAGGAGGCCTCTCATTGGCCCTCGCCTCGGCGACCCCCCCCCCCTTGCCTCACGCCCGTCCCCGGAAGGCGCCACAGGCGCCAGAACTACATTTCCCAAGATGCATCAAGGCGCCGCCAGGTTTTGGACTACATTTCCCACAACGCATACATACGGGTCTTCGCCCGGGCCCGCGCGCGGGCACCCCACCACCCGACCCTGGGAAGGCGCAGGCGCGCTGAAGGGGCCGTGGGAGGAGGAGCCAGGGCGGCGTTGCCGTGGAAACCGGAGCGGCCCGTCCGGAAACGAGGCCTCTGCAGCCCAGAAATCGGTCGGCGGGGAGGGGGGGCCCGAGCGGAGCTCCGCGCCAATCAGAGCTGGGCGCTGCGTCTCCTTGACAACGGGCCGCGCGTCATCCTCCCTCCCCGCCCCGTGCGGACGCAGCGGGGTTCGAGTTGGCCACGCGGCCGGGGCGGCGGGCCTCCGCGGGGGCGCCGTCCGGGGGCCGGCCGGGGCGCCGTGCTCGGCCGTGTGAGCCTGGTTCGCGGGTCCTAGACTCCGTTTGCCTCCCCGCCTTTGAGTCGGGGAGGGGGCTGTCTGCAAGGTCTCGACGGGCCTCCGGGGACCGGGCCGCAGTCTCCCCATCTCAGACCCGGGAAGGAGATGCACAGACGGGCACAAGACCGAGGCCGGCCCGGGAGCCGCACGGACCCCGGGCTCAGTCATCGCCCGGGGCCACACCTCGTGTCCTTGGGAAGGGTGAGGCAGACACGCCCCTCGCCCCCACCTCCGCCTCCGAGGCTGGTGCGCAGACGGGGTGAGACAGTGGCTGGCACGGAACCAGTGTTGACCAGACGGACACTTTCCCCCTGGTTTCACAAGTGGTCAGTGGCTGAGTCAGAACCTCCTGTCAGAGAGCGGGTGAAAACCATCCTCCTCACTGTGGCCTCACGGACCTTGGCCCACGCTCCCCTCTTGCCCACTGGTTTCCAGCCACACCGGAGTCTTTCCTGCTGACCTTTGTTCCCACTCACTTCCGATTGCCCACTCGACGTCTCCACTTGGATTTTTTTTAAAAGGTATTTCAGACCTTGAGGTGGACAGAGGAGAATGTTTCGCCCCTCCCCCCTAGCAAAGAAACTTGCTTTCGTCCCAGTTTTCTACGGTCTTAGGAAATGAGTCTAAAGGACTTCCCTAGCGGTCCAGTGGTTAAGACTCCACGCTTCCACTTCAGGGGCCTGGTTTCGATCCCCGATGGGGGAACTAAGATCCCACAAGCCACGCGGTACAGCAAAAAAAAAAAAATATATATATATATATACAGTTGGATGGCATTTAGGACATTCACATGGTGCAAACCATCACCACCGTCCATCTCTAAAACACTCCTTATCTTGCCAAACTGAGACCGGCCACACTCGACTCCCTCGTTCCCATGCCCCAGCCCCTGGCAGCCCCCATTCTACATTCTGCCTTATGAATGTGAATATTCTAGGCACTTCACGTAAATGAAATCATACAGTACTTGTCTCTTGTGACTGGTATATTTCACTTAGCATAATGTTTACCCTTGTTGTGGCACGTGTCACATTTTCCTTCCTTTTTTCTTTTAAGGCTGAGTAATATTCCATGGTATGAATAGACCACATTTTGTGTATCCATTCCGCAGAAGGCTCTTCCTAAAACTTAAACTTTTGGACTTCCTTGGTGGTCCTGTGGTTAAGACTCTGAGGTTCCACTGTAGGGGGTGTGAGTCCAATCCCTGCCTGGGGAACTAAGATCCTGCATACTGCATGGCAAGGCAAACAACAACAACTTAAACCATTGACTCTGGCCTGCAAGTTCCCACAAAATAGGACCCCTTCATAGACCCAGGATTCCTCCAGCTTTGGGGCAAATCAGGAGTGCCAGGGCTTGCCTAGCAGAGTAGGGAGTCAGTAGATAAACATTCATTCCCTAGTGGGCTTCCCTGGTGGCTCAGACGGTAATCTGCCCACAATGTGGGAGACCTGGGTTCGATCCCTGGGTTGGGAAGATCCCCTGGAGAAGGGCATGGCAACCCACTCCAGTATTCTTGCCTGGAGAATCCCCAAGGACAGAGGAGCCTTGCTGGCTACAGTCCATGGGGTTGCAAAGAGTCTGACATGACCAAGCGACTAAGCACAGCACAAATAAACATTAGCTAATTTTTCACTTTACCTATGGTTGAGTCAGTAACGAAAGCATGCCCAACCCAGACACAAAATTCACCCCACCCCACCCCCAGCCTGCTGCCATGTAATGAAATACCCTGTTTCACCACAGAATCTCCTCCGCTTATCCCTTGTCTGATTCCTGCTGCGCACTTGTATATTGTTATTAATATAAAGACAGATGCTGGGGCAGACTCAGGACATGGGCAGGGTTGAGGAGGAAGGACAAGGCAAACAGATTCCAGGTCCATCTGGAGCTTCAGCGTTGCACAATGGGTGTGTCAAGGTTCAGAATCCCCTCCAGCACCATCTCTCACACACACACACACACACACACACACACCCCATGCCGTCCTCCCTAGCTACAACACGTCAGCATTTTCATCTGAATTGTAGGTGACCTAGCACGCAGATATATTCCCAGGTGGTACTAGTGGTAAAGAATCTACTTGCAATGCAGGAGACACAAAAGACATGGGTTCGATCCTCAGGTTGGGAAGACGCCCTGGAGGAGGAAATGGCAACCCACCCCAGTAGTCTTGCCTGGAGAATACCATGGACAGAGGAGCCTGGTGGGCTACAGTCCATGGGGTGGTAAAGAGTCTGTCAGGACCGAGGGACTGAGCACACAGACCACCTTCAAATTCTTTATATGTATCTATATATATCATTATTATTATTTGGCTGCTTTGGGTCTTAGTTGTGGCATGCAGGGTCTTTGGTTGCGGTGCGCAGGCTCTCTAGCTGTTGCATGCGGGCTCTAGAGCATACCATTCTATAGTTGCCATGCAGGGCTTAGCTTTCCATGGCATGTGGGATCTTAGTTCCTCAACCAGGGATCAAACCCGTGTCCCCTACATTGCAAGGTGGATTCTTAACCAATGGACCACAGGAAAAGTCCCATCTTCAAATTATCTTTGTGTGTGTGTGTGGGGGGGGGGGGTGTAAATTGAGGTATTTTAATGTTAAAAAATGAACACCAGTGATATTAAAGAATATCACTTCAAGTATATTTCAGGTGCCCTTTGAGATAAGAAAATATTGTGAATATCTGCATTTGAAGTTGACTTTGGCAGATGCTAGACCCATCTTCAAATTCTTAATGCTTTTTTTTTTTTTTTAACATGGGGCTCTGCATTGTCACTGTTCACTGGGCCCAGAAATTAAGTAACATAACATCGCCTTGATGAGTTATGCAATACCCACACAAGGCGGCCGTTTCTCCAGCGCTCACGTGTACCGTCGTTATGGGTGAGGAATAGAATAAAAGGACTCTCTGGATGTCTTTCCTCCATTTCTTCACCCAGTATGATCGTACCTACTGATCAGTGATCAAGTCACATGTCACCTCCTCCAAGAAGCCCTCCCAGACCATGCCCACTGCAATAAACCTGGAGGAAGGGCCTCATCTGACCCTCCACAGTGTCCCTTCTCTCTCCATCTCTGTGGGTGTGTGGCTGCCCCGCCCACCCTCTGGTGAGGAACTCATCAACACAGATCCAGTGGTTGCCAGCTCCTCGCTTGGGGCCTGATCTGGAAAAGAGTAAATAAGCAGGGGAGGAAAGAAATTCTTACCCTGCTTCCCAGGCCTGAGGGCGAGAATTCCTTTGGCAGCAAACCTAGCCGTACCCCACCAAAGCTCCCCGGCTTCTTTGTAGCACAATATAATTATTACTCAAAATAATAATTAACGCTTTCTTTCTGTCTGGTCTTTAAAGTAAGGAGATCCAGCAGGGTGGTGAGGGCGTTGAGCTCTCCTCTGGGTCTCTGGCCCTGCCCTGAGCGGCCGGGAGGCTCAGGTAACCTTCCTGCATAAACAGGTGATAGACGAGCCCCTGCACAAGGGAGGGGACAAGTCCTGGGATGAACGGGGCAGTCTGCACCCCACCGCAAGGGCTCCGGGGCAGGGAGTGGGGGCTGAATTTGAGAGTGAGTCATCTTCCCCTTAGGAAACACTCAGGATAAATAAGGAAATTAGGAATGAATTGCTTAATGATGGGATTACACTGCCCCCATTATGTTATTTCACCGGCACACTCACCCAGGGGAGAAGGCAGAGCAGGTCAAAGCATTGAGCCCATTTTACAGTCAGGAGAAGTTAGGCCCTGCGAGGTGAGTAGGCTTGGCCCAAGTGACACAGTGGGAGAGAGGCAGGGGTGGGGCTCGACCCAGGCTTTAGGACCTGCAGTGGAGGGTGGGGTGCAGGTTCTTCGCTGGCTGGAATACATGCCACCCCCCATCCCTCCTTCCATGGGTGTAGGGACAGTGAGCAGGGCCTACAGCAGGAGGGAGACAAAGAGAGGTTTAATTTTTCACCATTCTGGAGGCTGGAAGTCCAAGATCACGGTGTTGTGGAGCCCTGTACCAAGGTCACAGAACTAAAATCCCTGGAACTGACCACGCCCCATAGCAACTGTTTCGACGAGTCTATAGGTCTAAACCGGCCAATTCCCTGACCCCGGGTTGTTCAGTCACTAAGTCATTTCCATCTCTTTGCGACACCATGGACTGCAGCTTGCCAGACTCTTCTGTCCTCCACTATCTCCTGGAGTTTGATCAAACTCATGTCCATTGAGTTGGTGATGCCATCCAACCATCTCATCTTCTGTCATCCCCTTCTTCTCCTGCCCTCAATCTTTCCCAGCATCAGGGTCTTTCCAGTGAGGCGGGTCTTTGTATCAGGTGGCCAAAGTATTGGAGCTTCAACTTCAGCATCAGTCCTTTCAATGAATATTCAGGGTTGATTTCCTTTAGGATTGACTGGTTTGATGTCCTTGCTGTCCAAGGGCCTCTGAACAGTCTTCTCTAGCACCACAGTTTGAAAACATCAATTCTTTGGGGGTCAGCCTTCTTTAGGGTCCAACTCTCACATCTATACCTAATTACTGGAAAAACCATAGCTTTGACTAGACAGACCTTTGTTGGCAAAGTGATGTCTCTGCTCTTTTATCGTTGTCTAGGTTTGTCATGGCTTTTCTTCCAATTTTCCTGATCCAATATCAGATAAAATACCCACCCTATTACTCACCCTGTAGCATCCTAGATCAGATCAGATCAGATCAGTCGCTCAGTCCTGTCCGACTCTGCGACCCCATGAATCACAGCACGCCAGGCCTCCCTGTCCATCACCAACTCCCGGAGTTCACTGAGACTCACATCTGTCGAGTCAGTGATGCCATCCAGCCATCTCATCCTCTGTCATCCCCTTCTCCTCCTGCCCCCAATCCCTCCCAGCATCAGAGTCTTTTCCAATGAGTCAACTCTTCGCATGAGGTGGCCAAACTACTGGAGTTTCAGCTTTAGCATCATTCCTTCCAAAGAAATCCCAGGGCTGATCTCCTTCAGAATGGACTGGTTGGATCTCCTTGCAGTCCAAGGGACTCTCAAGAGTCTTCTCCAACACCACAGTTCAAAAGCATCAATTCTTCGGCGCTCAGCCTTCTTCACAGTCCAACTCTCACATCCATACATGACCACAGGAAAAACCATATCCTTGACTAGACGAACCTTTGTTGGCAAAGTAATGTTTCTGCTTTTGAATATGCTATCTATTGGTCATAACTTTCCAAGTTGGTCATAACTTTCCTTCCAAGGAGTAAGCGTCTTTTGATTTCATGGCTGCAGTCACCATCTGCAGTGATTTTGGAGCCCAGAAAAATAAAGTCTGACACTGTTTCCACTGTTTCCCCATCTATTTCCCATGAAGTGATGGAACCAGATGCCATGATCTTCATTTTCTGAATGTTGAGCTTTAAGCCAACTTTTTCACTCTCCACTTTCACTTTTGTCAAGAGGCTTTTTAATTTAAAAATTTTTTTTTTAATTTTTTTTAGTTCCTCTTCACTTTCTGCCATAAGGGTGGTGTCATCTGCAGATCTGAGGTTCTTGATATTTCTCCCGGCAATCTTGATTCCAGTTTGTGCTTCTTCCAGCCCAGCGTTTCTCATGATGTACTCTGCATATAAGTTAAATAAACAGGGTAACAATATACAGCCTTGACGTACTCCTTTTCCTATTTGGAACCAGTCTGTTGTTCCATGTCCAGTTCTAACTGTTGCTTCCTGACCTGCATACACATTTCTCAAGAGGCAGATCAGGTGGTCTGGTATTCCCATCTCTTTCAGAATTTTCCACAGTTTATTGTGATCCACACAGTCAAAGGCTTTGGCATAGTCAATAAAGCAGAAATAGATGTTTTTCTGAAACTCTCTTGCTTTTTCCATGATCCAGCGGATGTTGGCAATTTGATCTCTGGTTCCTCTGCCCTTTCTAAAACCAGCTTGAACATTAGGAAGTTCACGGTTCACATATTGTTGAAGCCTGGCTTGGAGAATTTTGAGCATTACTTTACTAGCGTGTGAGATGAGTGCAATTGTGCAGTAGTTTGAGCATTCTTTGGCATTGCCTTTCTTTGGGATTGGAATGAAAACTGACCTTTTCCAGTCCTGTGGCCACTGCTGAGTTTTCCAAAGTTGCTGGCATATTGAGTGCAGCACTTTCACAGCATCATCTTTCAGGATTTGGAATAGCATCCTAACCGATCACCTAATGCCACCCTTCCAGTCTACAAACATCAACTACTAGCTCATGAGAGAGGTTAGCTCTCCCTTGAGCCGGTCCACTCTTCTAACAGTGTCGCCCGCTCTCATAAACTTTATCCTTCTCTCATTCTGCCTCATGTCTGGAAATTCTCTTCCAACCCGCGCACAGACCAGGACAGGTGTCGTCAGAGTTGGTTTCTTGCAAGTCCTGATTTTGAGTATTTGTTGGGCATAAACCCATTTACTTAGTAGGAGAGTTCAAAGGTATGGAATTCACATACAAGGAGGATCGACTACTTTTTTTGGTTTTTAACTGGAGTAGTTGCTTTACATGTTGTGTTAGTTTGCTAACAGCAAAGTGAATCAGCTCTATGTATACATATGTGCCCGCCCTCTTGAGCCTCCCCCCACCCTTCTAGGTCATCAGAGCACAAGCTCTGTGCTACAGAGCATCTTCCTGCTGACTATCTACTTGACACACAGTCGTGTATGTACCTCAGTGTTGCTATCTCATTCTCCCCCTCCCCCTTCCCGAGTCCACAGGATGGACTACTTTTTAAGAAAATAATAATAGTTTTTAGTTTCGTTGGTCAAGAGAGAATCCCAGCCAAACCCAGAAATAACATTCTTGTAAATACGAGATACGGGTCCCTGTGGGAAGTGGCCATTCCCCAGAACCACTTATTCTGGGATGCTGAGGCCCTCGTGTGCTGTTCATTGTCATTCCACAGAGTCCCCACACACACACACACACACACACACATATGCACAATGCAGCCTGGAGAGAGGCGCTGAGAATGACCACCTGGGAGATCTTAGTTCCCTGCCTAGGAATCGAACCTGGGTAACCTGGCATTCCTGGTGCCTCAGTGATAAAGGACCCGCCTGCCGACACAGGAGATGCAGGTTGGACCCCTAGGTCCAGAAGATCCCCTGCAGAAGGAAATGGCAACCCACTCCAGTATTCTTGCCTGGAGAATCCCATGGGCAGAGGAACCTGGTGGGCTACAGTCTTCGGGGTGGCAAAAGGAATCGGACATGACTGAGCAGCAGAACCAAAACAAGTCTGAGTCCAGGGTCCCTCACCTTCACAAAGGCAGCCCCTGCCTGTTCAGTGCTCCCTCTGGGGAGTCAGGGAGACAGTAGTGGGATCAGATGCAGAGCCAGCAGCCCCAAATTTATCTTCTGTCCTGTGATAATGTCGGGAAAAACTGCCAGACATAAATAAACGTTTATTTTTAAACGAACTCCTCCGGCAACAAGAGAGTGTTCCCTTTTAAACCTCACAACCATTTGGAATTTACGCTGAACTTTTTATAGCTCTGGGAACAACCCGCCAGCCTAAGAGGAAAGTTTAATGGGTTTTATAGTTTGTTTACACCAACCAACGCCTGCCCCTGCCCCCACCTCTAGTTAACTTTCTCCTGACGTTTTTGTAATTGCCAAACCACATCTCGCTGGAAATGAACTGAGATCTAGAGGATCTTAATGCACTTTGCTTCTTCAGTAATAAGGATCCTACTTTATTTTGTAATGAAATGTATTAAAAGCTGGTTGGATTAATAGTTAAGGAGGTCTTTGGGGGTTTTACTGTGTCTTATTTCTCTGGTCCATCTTTTCCCCCCTTGAGTGTCAAGAGTGTTAGGAAGAGCAGTGAATAACCAATTCAGTCTCACTCGGAGATTCTTACTCTTTTACAGATGGAGTTAGAAAAGCCTCTTAAGGAGACACACATTTCATTCTTTTTTTGAGAACCTATTTATTTATTCGCCTGTGCTGGGTCGTCTTTACCGCGTGAGGGCTTTTCTTTATTGTGGCGTGTGGGCTTCTCATTCCGGTGGCTTCTCTTGTTGGGGAGCACAGGTTCTACGGCGCATGGGCTTCTGTGGTGGTGGCATGTGCCCTCAGTAGTTGGGGCACACGGGCTTAGTTGCCCTGAGACCTGTGGGGTCTTCGTTCCCAGACCAGGGATCAACCACATGTCCCCTGCTCTGGAAGGCAGATTCTTAACCACTGAAGCATCAGGGAAGTCCCCATGTTTCCTTTAGAAAGGGAGTTGCCATGATCTGAATATTCACGTCTCCCCAGCATTTCTGTTGAAATCCTAATGTGGCTGGATGCCTTGATGTGTGTGTGTGGGAGGTCTCTGAGAGGTGATTAGGTCATGAGGGAGGTGCCCTCAGGTACCAGAATTAGCGCTTGTATAAAAGGGACCCCAGAGAGCTTGCTAGACCCTTACACCATGTGAGGCCACATCGAGAAGGTGCTGGCTGTGAGCCAGGAAGGTGGTGGTGGGGGGGGATCCTTACCAGAAGGCAACCGCGCTGCAGCCTTGACCTTGGACGTCTAGCTTCCAGAGCTGTGAACAATGAATTTCCATTGTGGAGAAGTCACCCAGTCTGCGATGTTCCGTGATAGCAGCCTGAATGTACTGTAACAAGAGTATACATTAATGTGTATGTGTGTGCATCCGTATTGTCCTCTATCTTCCACATCTGTGTGTTCTCAGTTGCTCAGTTGTGTCTGACTCTTTGTGACCCCAGGGACTATAACCTGCCAGGCTCCTCTGTCCGTGGAATTCTCCAGGCAAGAATACTGGAGTGGGTTGCCGTTCCTGTCTCCAGGGTATGTTTACAACCCAGAGATCAAACCCAGGTCTCCTGCATTGCAGGCGGATTATTTATCATCTGAGCCATCAGGGAAGCCGAAGAATACTGGAGTGGGTAGCCTATCCCTTCTCCAGGGGGATAACCGAGGGATCAATCCCAGGTCTCTTGTGTTGGCAGGCAGATTCTTTACTATCTGAGCCACCAGGGGATCAAGGGACTTGTTTCATGGGATTGTTGTGAGGAGTAGTTGAGATCAGGTAAGTGAAGAGCCCAGCAGTGTCCCCATGGACACACTTTAGCTGATGTTGTTAATTCCTTGCACAATGATGAAGATAAGGTGAGGAAACGCCTGTGAAGCACCCAGCACGCCCACCTGTCACCAGCCTGGACCCTTCCTTGAAACCTTCACTATCCTCCCAGTATCCATTCCCTTGTCTCCAGTAACTGCACCCAGTTTTCCTGGGGAGCCGAATGGGTCACCTTTTCCCGACTCCTCTTCTACCTGGTTTTGGGGAAGCTGGCTCCATAGGAGTGATCCTGTGACTCAGGACTGGCCAATCAGAACAGCACACCCCCCTCCCCAGGCCACTGTGATTGGTTCAGGCCACCCAATCAGATTTAACCAAATAGAACTGGGCCGTTTGCCAGGACAAGTGAGAGAAAGGCACGCACCAACTTTCCCACCTAATTTTTAGAGGTAAGCATAGTTTGGAAACTGCTGGAGGCCATCTTGCCACCATATGCATGCCTAGAATGAAACAAAATGGAGGCTAGCAGAGCCCAAAAATACGTGGCAAGAGACCAGTACTTGGTGACATTCTTTGAGCTCCTGGATCAAATCACACCTGAAGGTGTTGATACGTGTGGAAATTTTGGGATGTTATATAAGCCAACACAATGTTATTGCCCTCCCCCCTTTTTGTTTTTGGCCTTACACCTTTTTGAACTGTGGTTCTGTTTCATGCAAGCTGAGCCCTAACTGTTCAAGTCTTAGTTTGTGATCAGATTTCTGGGGATTGGAATCTTTGAAATCTGCATGCAGCAGCCACACACTTGGATCATAGAGCTCCAAAGCCTTAGGGCCGCAAGGGGCTTTTGAGGAAACCCCAAGCAGTGACCAGAGTTTCAGAGCCCGATAGGTGTGGGATCGAATCTCTGCCCTGTCCTTGCTCACTGTGGGTTCTGGACAAAAAGGGGTTGTCATTATAATGGGAATGGTACAGGGAGATGGAGGATGGGGGAGGTACCCAACCTGGTTGAGTCAGGAAGGATGAGTAGGAATTACTGAGGCAAAATGAGAGAGAGCAACAGAGCTTAAGGGACCAGTGAAAGAAAATGCCCAGAAGTGGGGAGATGGCAGCACAGCTGGGAAAATTTCCAGTAGCTTCTGTGGCCATGGTCTAGCGTCACTCTGGGGGCCGGGGCGGCTCTGAGAGCCTAGACCCATGGGCCAGAGCCACACACTGGCAGGTCTCGGGGCTCAGTCAGCTGTGGCTTCCTCCTGAGGGTGATGGTGAGCCACTGGAGGGCTTCAGACAGTCATGTCAGGGTGTTAGACACAGTCATATAAGAGCGACAGACACAGCCGTATCAGGGTGACAGACACAGCCGTATCAGGGTGTTAGATACAGTTGTATCAGGATGACAGCCATATCAGGGTGACAGCAAGTCATATCAGGGTGACAGACACAGTCATATCAGGATGACAGACTCAGTCGTATCAGGGTGTTAGATACAGTTGTATCAGGGTGACAGACAGCCATATCACGGTGACAGACAAGTCATATCAGGGTGACAGACAGTCATGTCAGAGTGTTAGACACAATCATATCAGGGTGACAGACACAGTCATATCAGGTTGACAGCCAGCCATGTCACGGTGTTAGACAGTCATATCAGGGTGATAGACACAGTCATGTCAGGGTGTTAGACACAGTGATATCAGGGTGACAGACCATCATGTCAGGGTGATAGACAATCATGTCAGGGTGTTAGACAGTCATATCAGGGTGACAGACAGGCATATCTGAGTGTGTATGAAAGCTCTTTCTGAGCCTGAAATGAGGCGAGACTGGAGCAGAGGAGACAGGACAGTCGGGAGTGAACCATCCCCTCCGTCCCCTGCGGCCCTCAGCGCCTGGGACGCACAGAGGAGGTGTGGAAATCTGGGGACATCAGTGATGTAGAGGGTGGACAGATGTTATAGGAGCACCTGCAGTGTCCCCTTGGGAAGCACTGATGCTGAAGCTGAAGCTGCAGTATTTTGGTCACCTGATGCGAAGAGATGACTCACTGGAAGAGACCCTGATGCTGGGAAAGATTGAGGGCAAGAGGAGAAGGGACGACAGAGGATGAGGTGGTTGGATGGCATCACAGACTCAATGGACATAGGTTTGGGTGAACTCTGGGAGTTGGTGGTGGACAGGGAAGCCTGGCGTGCTGCAGTCCGTGGGGTCACAAAGAGTCGGACACGACTCAGCAGCTGAACATGGAAGTCCAAGTTCCATGGAATGGAAGTCCAAGAGTAAGGTACTGGCAAGGTTGTGTTCTGGTGAAAGCCTTCTTCAGGGCAGCAGACGGCCGGTTTCTTGCTGTGTCCTCACATGGTGTAAGGGAAGTCTCCGGGTCTCCTTTTTAAATTTTGTTTATTTATTTATATATATTTTTTGGTCGCACTGCACGGCATGTGGGATCTTAGTTCCCCGACCAGGGATTGGACACTCGGAGTCTCTTTTTTTGATACCAAATTCATTCAAATTTATTAACAGACATTTAAAATATGAAACTATCAAAATAATAGACAAAAACATAGAAAATCTACATGATCTTGGGTTTGGCCTGTGGATCATGGACTTTGAATTTTAACACACAACACAAAAAGCCAGCCCACAAAAGAAAAAGGTAGTATTGTGGAATTTATAGGGTTAAAGATTTCTACTCTGAAACACCGTATTCAGAAAATCAAAAGACAAGCCACAAATCGAGAGGAAAATATTTGTAAAACTTGTACCTGATAAAGGATTTGGACTCAAAATACAGAAAGACCTCTAAAACAACTCCATCAAAAACGGAAAAGGATCTGAACAGACACCCAGCCAAAAAACATTTACAGATAGTAAAAATCATACGAAAATACGCCCAGCATCATAAGCCTCTGTTGTTTTTGCTATGTTGTGCCCAACTCTTTGTGACCCCATGGACTGTAGCCTGCCAGGCTCCTCTGTCCGTGGGATTATCCAGGCAAGAATACTGGAGTGGGGCGCCATGCCCTCCTCTAGGAAGCTCAGAGCATCACCTCAGGGACTAGGTTTCAACATAGGGATTTTGTGGGTACACATGCAGACCATAACACCATACATTACAACAGTAAACCACAAGTTTGTTTCTCTTTAAACTTTTAATTATTGTAAATACACATAACTTACCATCTAAACCATTTTAAAGCGCACAGTTCAATGTCACTAAGTACATTCACATTGTTGTATAACCATTCCCACCGTCCATCTCCAAAGCTGCTTTCATCTTGCAAATAAACTCTGTCCCCATTAAACTCCCCATTCCTCCTCCCCACCAGGCTCCTCTGTCCATGGGATTTCCCAGGCAAGACCAGTGGGTTGCCATTTCCCTCTCCAGGCATCTTCCTGACCCAGGGATCAAATCTTCCTCTGTTACACCACCTGTTACGCTCAGGTGGCAGCCAGCCAACTGTAGACCCAGAAAGGGATCAGAGGGACTCAGCCCGCGAGGACACTGTGGTGTAAGTTATTTAAAAAGCATGTATTTATTAACAGAAACAGGTAAGCTCACAAAGCGCCCTCCTCTCCAGAGAGAAGGAAATGAATCCCTGGACGTTACGATCAACCTTCAGTGACAGGAGGCAGTTTGCAAAGGCACTGCTCAATGCAGGAATTGGGAGCCAGATTCCACGAGTTCGAGCCCAGGACCCGCATCCTCGGTGTGTGGCTTTGGCCAGGTGCCTTGACCTCTCTATTCCTCGTTATCTGCAAAACGGTACTGGATTATCCACAAACTACTTAATGTACCTAAAGCCCCTGGAGGCAGGCGCACAATGTGTTACTGTCGCTCTAGAAGGGAGGACACCGGCTCAAGCGGGCGCTGGGAGGAGCCTGAAGCGATCAGTCCAGTAAAGAAGGGACCAGGGTGGCAGACGAGCCCTCCGGGCGCGCGGGCTCCGGCCGCCGCGGGCGGCGCCGGCACGGAACGGGTTACAACGATAGAGACGACCGGCGGACCCAGGGTAGCTGAGCGGCCCCGGCCGCCACCCTCGACGCCTACCGCGCGACCGCGCAGGCGCAAGAGCCCGGCGCGGGGGCGGGGGGCACCTCCCTGGGCACCCGGAAGTCTCCGCCTAACGGGCCGAGCCCGCGCCTCCTGGCCTGGAAGGGGGCGGGGCGCGAAGCCCCTCGTCGTGCAGCGCCATAGAGCGTGGCCGGAGGACCCGTGTCCTAGACGCGTCCGGAAGTGCCACCCTGGGGCGCCCGCTCCGCATCATAGAGCTGGGGGGGGGGGTGGCCCGCGGCAGCTGGGGGGGGTCGCCGGACTCGCCTTCCTAGAGCGGCGAGGACGGGGTGGAGGCTGGAAGGGGGGTAGGGAGAGGAGGGGGGGAGCGGCGCGGGCGGAAGCGGCCAGGAAGGTCACTTCCGGCCTGGGCGCCCGTCCCCCTGACCCCAGGGTCTGAGTCGCCGCTGCCGCCGCTGCCACCATCCGCGAGGGAGGAGAGAGGAGGAGGAGTGCGGCGCGGCGGCCCCGGGACCGAGGAGGTGAGGGGAGGGCGCGGGGGCGGGGGCCGTGCGCCCGGGGCCGGGTGGGCGCGCGCCTCAGGGCGCCGGGCTGCGGCCGGGGGGGCGGGCGGGGAGGCGGGCGGCGAGCGCGACTGGGCGGGCGAGTGCGCGTGCGCGCCGCGGGGGGCGGGGGCGTGAGTGAGCGCGCTGCCGCTGACGCGGGGCGGGGCGCGCGCGCGCCGGGACGGGAGCTCGCATCACACCCGGGGGCGCGCCCGAGGCGGGCGCGCGCAGCGCGGGCTCGCCCGGGGGCTCGCCCGTGGGGCCGCCGTGTCGCCCCCACCCCCACCCCAGCCTTCCCGGCCGCTCGTGGCCGGAAGTGGTGGCGACTCCCGGGGGAAGTTGAGGCCCCGGTGGGCGAGGCGGCGCGCGCGGGCCCAGCAGGCCTGACCGGAAACGGTGGCCCCCGGGGGGCCGGTGGCGGCCCCTGGCCTGCCCGCTCCGCTCTCCCCCGTTTTCAAAGGAGCCAGATCCCGTTGCCGCCCCGGGCGCGCTGCGTGCGGCCTTTGATCCGGCCGGTAATTACGGGCATTCCGGCCGGCGGGAGGCTCATTCATTCGCCCGGGCGCGGGCGGCGGGCAGGAAGCGCGTGCGCTGGAGGGGAAATGTTAGGCCAAGGTCAGGCACCGCGTGGCCCGCGGGGCAGGGCGAGGCCGACGGCCGGGCCCGATGGCCACCCCGAGGCCTCCCGGGCGCCGCACAGCGCCCTTGAGCCCCTGTTTGCGGCCCGGCCATAAAGGGGAGCACCCCAGTTCGTGGAAACGGGTGCCCCTGGGGCACAGGCCAGCCGGGGATGGCGTGATCAGACGGAAAAGTGAGCCACGGCGAGTGTGGACAGAGACTCTTGCGGGCCCATTGGTTGGCACGAGGACAGGGAGATGAAGCAGGCTCGCTGTGTGCACGGAAGAGCTGGACCGGGCCCATGCGCCTCCTCACCTCCACACTCCTGTCCTCACCCAGGGGACCAGGGAGGGCACCCTAGCCCCAGTCCAGAGGGGCACTGTAGGAAGGGACTGACTTAGTCTGTGTGCTCTGCGTGGTTCCTGGTGCCTGGACCTGCCTTAGGGATCCAGGGTTAGAATCCAGCTGGGGGTTGGGTCTGCCCTTGCTCCCGGAGAAACCCGGTTACGGTGGCTTATCTCTTCCCTAAGAACATAAGCCTCTTTGGCTCAGCTGGCATTCACCCTCCACCTCTGCAGGCAGGCCCTCCGGCCTGAGTCCCAGAACATTCAGATCTGATTCCTTCTTGTGTTGTCTCTTGTCTTAGCCCCTTGCTCCTGGAGGTCTTGGAGTCTAACCCCCGCAGGTGGAGCTAGAGAACTGGAAGGATTCGGCCCAGGGTGGCCCCGGGCGTCAGGCGGCACTGCTGTGTGGTAGCCCCGGGCTCTGGGGTCAGACAGACTGGTTTCAGGTCCCAGCTCCACGTTCATCACCTTTCTGACCTCACAGCACAAGGAATTTCTCAGTTTCTACTAGTGCAAAAGAGGGGCTGTACTAACGGCGCTGACCTTGGTAGGAAGGCTCCCAGTGCTCTCCTTTGGGAGCCAGCGCACAGCTCTCAGAAGTGGGTGTGAAGCGGCTGCACAGGCCTCAGGCCGCCCGGCATTCCCGGCTCCGTCTCTTCCAGCCCCGTGACCTTGGACCTGCCGCTTCCCCTTTCCCAGGCTCAGTTCCTCCTCAGGCCCCTATGACCCAGAGCACAGTCCACCATCCCTGGGTGAGCCTCGTCCATTGAGGCTGCTGCCAGCCCCGCCTGATGCTGGGCCTGGGACACAGTGGTCCTGGCGCGGTGCTCCGCTGGGGGTGGGGCAGGACGGTGCAGTAGTGGAGAGGCTCGGACGCCCCAGGCAGGGGCTGGGGGTTGCCAGGCTAGCCGGGAGCTGGAGGAGCCTGGGGGAGACACCTCGAGTCTCACAGGACAGAGGAGCTGGCCGAGAGGACCCGGGGACCTGAGGGGGGCCTGAGTCCCGGGCTGGTGGCGGCGGTCTTGGTCTTGACCTCCAGTCTCTGCCTGGCTGCCCTGGGTCTCGGGTGGTCCCTTCTGGGCACTCCTGGGCTCAGACGCCCCCAGCCCTGACCCTGGACATGTGTCCTGCAGCGCCCCCAGCTGGCCGAGGCTGTGCCTGGGACCCCGCTGTGGCCCTGGCCGCCTTGTGGAGGCAGACTGCAGCCAGGGGCCTGGCTCACACCCCAGAGGCCCCAGGGTGGGGGTGGTCGCCCCACTCGAGGGGGGGGCTGAGCCCCCGCACTGGTGCAGGGTTGGCGGGAGTCCAGAGCCTGGCCTTTACCAGAGCTGCCGCCTCCTCTGGCTTCTTTTGGCCAGGCTTGGGGTGTGGGGAGATGGAGGCTGTTCTGGAGGTCTCTGGGGTGTCCGTTGGTTTGGGGTTATTAGGGGACTTGGGTACCCCCCATGGGGTGGGGCCGATGACTGGCTCGGAGACTCAGAGCTGGCGCCTGTTTTCAGGTGTGACTCTCGGTCCGTGTGTTAGGAGGCCTCCCTGCCCCAGTTGCGGGGGGTTGCTCGTCTCTCCAGCGGGGCCAGCAGCCCTGTCCTGGTGGCAGAGAGGGCGCCTCTCACCACTGCGCTGCCCCCCGGCTGAGCCGGCTGCTCCTGGGGTCCACCTTGGTGTGGGGGTCTCCTTGCTCTGCCTGCCTGACTGTTGGGCCCACAGAACACTGGCCTCTCTTTGCCAAATGGGGGGTCCTGTGCGGGCTGCCTCATCACGAGTGATGCTGGGGACCCACATGTGGCCCAGCCTGGAGGCGCAGGGTCAGGCCGGCCAGGACATCCTGACTCCCTGGGCTGGAGGAACTTGCCGTCTGCTGGGGTGTGTGTGGACACACAGGGTGGAGGAAGTCAGGGAGAGCCTCCAAGGGATGTGGGCTTGGCTGTAATCGGGAGTAAGGGGACCCAGTACTGGTGTTCTTGGCGGAAGGGAGGACGGGCCCTGGAGGCTGGGCCGTGGGTGTGTCCCAAGGCCTGTCCACGTCCCCTGGGCGCCCAGCTCCTAGTGGAGCGCAGCCGTTCCTCTCGTGATCTGGATGCCAAGCCCTTGAAGACGAGGCGCAGGGTGGAGCACCCGCCCCGGATGGTGTGGCTGGGGGTGAGGCCGACTCCACCCTGGCCGCCCACCTACCAGCCCAGCGAGGGCAGCCTCCCATCCCCTTAGTGGCTGTGGGGATCAGGCGGTGCCCACGCTGTGTCCAGTCCTCGGTGTTGTTGTTTGCTCTTGTGTGGGGAGAAGGGACAGTGGAGCTGAGGGAAGGGAGGAGTCTGGGAAGGCTTCCTGGGGGAGGTGCTGTGTTCTCTGGGCTCTGGCGTCAGATCTCCAGGGAACAGACGGGCGGGGCGAGGAGGAAAGAAGTACCCTGCAGATACCAGCCAGGACAGCCCAGCGCCCCCAGAGGGAGCGGAGTCTGGCCCATCGCCCGGTCAAGGGGTGACAACCAGCGATGGCCCACATGTGCAGCTGTGTTTTTCTGTCCTGAAGAGTATTTTGTTGTTTTAAGGAATCTTCACTTATCTACCAGCATTTAAGGGCAGATGTGTGGGAAGCTCTAGGAAGGCCAGGCACTGGAGAGCAGACCCCTGGAAGGCCAGAAGGTGCCCGGCAGGTGTGATGCGGGACAGCGCTCCCAGGAGGAAGTGCGTCTGCAGGGCTGACCTGGCAGACACCGCCCGGGTCTGGAGTTTGGACCTAGTGCAAGGGCCACGTGTGGGGGTAGTTCAGGTAGGGGGGTGGTGGGACCGAGCTGCCCTTAATAAAACAGACAGCAGCTCCCCTGTGAGGTCGTTGCCGTGCAGACAGGTCACCCTCTACAGCTCACGGTGGCCACGTGCACAGGGACGTGCCCCCGGGGACCACAGGCCCGCGTCCTGTCTGGGTCTGCCCGTCCTGACTTCTCGAGCAAGCGGAGTCACCGCGGTCTCCCCTCCGAGACCAGTGCTTCCTCTTCCTGCTCCTCCAGCTGCCACAGGCTGCACGCGCGTCCATCACCGGTGACAGCCGTTTGGGCTGTCTCCACGCGCGGCTCTTATGACTTGTGCTTCCGTAAACACACGTGTGTAAACTGTCGTGTGGACGTGTTTTCACTTCTCTTGGGTTCGTGGCTTGAAGGCCCCGCTTCTCCGCATGCGTGCGCGTGCTTTCTGTGGTCATCATGTCCGGCCGGCGCGCCTGCTCTGGGGTCTGTCTGTGGTCTTGACGCCACGCCGAGCATGTATCTCTTCGTGTGCTTGCCAGTTCCTTGCGTGTCGTTTTGGAGAAGTGTCTCTTTCCATCTTCTGCCCCCTTTCAGTCGACTGATTTGTTTGAACCTAGTGCCTGGAAAAGATGAACCGGTCCGTGGTGTGGGGAGCGGATTTGGAGAGGGCTTGGAGCGTGCAGGCCCCAGGGGTGGGAGTTGGGAGAGGGCGGTGAGGGTGGGTGCAGGGCCCTCCCAGGGTGGAGGCTGAGAGGTAGCCACCGGGCTTTGGTGGCCTTGAGGCTGGGACGGGGGCTGGGGAAGAATGGCTGGGGGTCCCAGCTAAGGCCTGACTGCAGCCCAGGAACAGAGAGGCGCGGGGGGTGGGCGGGGGGAGGGTGGGGCGGAGAAGCGAGGGGACAGCCGGGGCAGCTGTCTCCGGCAGCGGGAGCCCTGGGCAGGCGCCGGAGCAGCGCCGGCCGGAGGAGGCAGCGAGATTGGCAGCGGAAGAAAGAGCCGGCGGGTAATTGGTGGGCAGGCATCCAGTGCAGGTGGGTGGGTCTAATAACAACAATAATAATAATTTGTCTCGCAGGCCCTGCCGGCTCCCAGGCTAATTGGATCGCTGTAGGGCCCCGCGGGGGTGGGCCTTCATCTCTGTGGAGTGGGTGGGGGTCAGAGTGGGGCGGCCGGGCCTGACAGGTGTGCCGGGCCGTGGAGCGTCTGGGGGGCCGGGAGGGCAGGACCCACTACCTTCAGCTTCTGGAGTCATCAGGTTCCACAGTCGGGCTGGCGCGGGAATCACCCCACTTCCCCCAGGGAGCCGCCGGGTCAGGGGCTGCCCCAGCCCCCAGCTCTGGGTGGGAGGGCTGTGGCTTCCCCCTCCCCCCAGGTCCCAGGGTTGGACCCCAAGGCCCTGGGGCTCGGGGCAACACAGGAGCCCGAGTGGCCGCAGTGGAGGAGCACACAAGTGGCCAGGGGTGACTCTCCAGTGCACGCCCTTGGCCCTTCACAGGGATCCAGGGAGTCTCCCAGGGCGCGCTCCGGCTCCTCCCCACCCCCAACCCCAGGCTCCTGGGGTCCCTGCTGTGCGAGGCCTCGGTGGGGGCACAGGGCGCGGCCCCCACGAGAGGCCCAGCAGGTGGATGCCAGGGTGTTTACCTGGTGGCTGGCTTTAAGTCTCCCTTCCCGGGGGTGGGGTCACCGCCCTCTGCTCAGGGCCCAAACCAGAATGCAGAGCAGACTGTCCCGGGTCCTGGGTGTGCCCCGCGCCAGGTGGGAGAGCCTGTGGGCCCTAGAAGTCAGCCAGAGAAGCTGCCATTTGTGGAGTGTAATCGGGGCTTCCTGCCAGGTCCGAGGTCCCGTCCGACCGCCCCCGCCCCCTCCACTGCGGGCTCTGCCTTGGGCTCCTCCAGGCGTTTCCCAGGGTGCCCGCGTGGCCGGCGCTTCCCCGAATCGTGGCGACCCTGTGCCCTGGCCTCCGGGTCTCAGACTCTGTGACCTGCCGCTGGTCGGCCTCGCTGAGGGTCTGTGTGGACACCTCGATCCCACTTAGATCCAGTGAAAAGCGCCCTTCGTTGGACGGCAGCTCCCAGGAGGATCATCGAGTGTGCACCCCCGCCCCTGCTCTGCTCCAGTCTGTCGAGGGGCCTTACCCTGCCCTCCTCTGCCCTCCTGGGGCTTCCAGCTGGACTGACTGAGGCGATCAGCAGGAGAGCAGATGGAATCTGTTAAGCGCCAGCTCGGGAAAACCGAGTGACAGGGCGGGGCGCCAGCGGGGGTCTGCGTGCTGGGGGGTAGCCTGGGCTGCGGTGGGGGAGACAAAGGAAGGTCATGCCTCCAGGTTCCCCGCCCTCTGGGGCGTTGTTCCCTCCTGATGCAGGACCCTCTATAGCGGGGGACTTGCCTCCTCTTCTCGGGGAGTCGTGGGTTCAGAGGAGCTCCTTGCACCAGGAGCTGGGTGTGGGCAGGGGTCCTGCAGTTCGAGGCCCGCCCCGCTCCCCACCCGCCATGGGAATCAGGTGGTGTCTCCCTCACTCCCTGAGCTGCCCCGTCTGGGGGTGTGGGGACCTCTGGCCTTGGGGCAAGCTGCCCAACACCTCCCTGTCCTGTGTCCCCTCCCCTGGAGCCTGTGGATGCCCTGGGGAGGATGGAGGGCCCCTGCCTTCTCAGTGCAGGAAGTGGGCGGAGGTGGACGCCCGCCGGGAAGGTCCTGCTTGCTTGACTTGGATGCAGTTGTTCCGGCCCCACAGGTGGCCGCCCAGCAGATAGGTATGGATCGGAAGGCTCGCCGAGTGGCCCCTCCTGCCCCTGCCGCTCCTATTTCTCTTTTACTCGTTTCTGACATGGACGGTGCTTGAGTCAGGGCCTGCACACACATCTCAGTCTGTTTACAGATTCACTGGGGCATAAGCCACCCTCGTGAAAGGGACAGTCCACTGGATGTTACTCACAGAATTCGGCAGCCACTGCCACCGTCTCGTCCCAGAACATTTCATCACTCAGAGAAGCCCCGTGCCCACACGTGGGCGCTCCCCCCACCCTCGGCCTGGCAGCCTGGCCTCAGCTGGATCTTCCATGGCCTGCTCCGCTCCCCTCGCTGCCTCTGAGCGGCGCTGCTGTGAAGGCAGCCTCGGAGCGGGATTCTGGGGCCACGTGGGCTGAGCCCCTGTGGTCGGCCTGCTAGGCTGTTCTCACGGCGGCCGTCCCGGTTGGCATGCCCGACCGCCCTGTACCCGGACTGTGGAGTGGTACCCGCTCAGCTCCGGCCGTCTGTCCTGTGTGGTCTGGGGTGGAAGGGCCTGGGGGCCCGTGTGTCGGCGTTCGGCGGGCTGCCTTCCGGGCCTGGAGCCTCCACGCTGCTCGGGCAGTTCATGGGCGTTGCCCACCGTCAGCAGCACCTGCTGTGTCTGGGGCTGTCGTGGGCCCGGGGGTCTCGGGGTGGCGCGTCCTGGGGCCACCAGCTTCCTGGGAACCCCGTGGCCCCCACGCCCCCGCCCCTCCACTTGGGGCAGTCGCCGTGGGAAGGCAGCTGGGGTCCCCAGCTCGGGCTGAGCGCCGCCCACATCTGTCTTGTGGCCGTCCAGCCGGGGGGCGGAGGGTGCAGCTCGGGCCCCCGCGTGCGCTCTGGCGTCCTGTGAACCCTCTCCTTGTCTCCCCTCTGACAGGGCCCAGACATGGAGCTGCGGGAAGAGGCCTGGTCTCCGGGGCCGTTGGACTCCGAGGACCAGCAGATGGCCAGTCACGAGAACCCAGGTGAGGGGCCCTGGGCTTCTCCCGGCTGACCTCGCGCCCTGCCCGCCTCCTGGAGGCTCGGGGTCCTACCCCGCCTCCCGGGCCCAGCCAGCTGCCTCCCGGGCCTGGTGGGGTCTCCGCGGCCCCCCAGCTGGGAGCCTTTGGGGGCAGCCCCCTTGGCTGCCGCGGGTGGGGGCTCCTCAGCCCGGGGAGGGCCCGGGGGCCGGGGGCCAGGAGGACACAGGGCATCCGGGTGGGCCTGGGTCCTCCCGGGTGTTCATCTCATTTAAGGCATGGGCAGCCTGCCTTATGTAAGATTTAAGGCATGGGCAGCCTGCCTTATGTAAGATTTAAGGCATGGGCAGCCTGCCTCATGTAATATTTAAGGCATGGGCAGCCTGCCTTATGTAACATTTAAGGCATGGGCAGCCTGTCTTATGTAATAAAGCGTTACCTGGCTTGAGTAACCCCCTCTGTGAGCCCCCGCGGATGAGGCTTCGCCTGCTGAGGCCGGGCCACAGCCTCGCCAGCTCCCGCCCTTGCGGGGAGCCGTGGCCCGTCTCCCCGGGCCCCGGGCTTCCGTGCAGGGCGCCTGTGAAATAAAGTGTGAAGCGCTCTGTGCTGCTGTCGATGCGTCTTCGTGCGTCCCGGCCGTGTCCACGACCTCTCACTGTGAGGGCTCCAGGCCTGGGGGAACAGACCCCGCCCTACAGGGAGGGCCCAGGCCCTCCTTCACCACGGCGCCCCCGTTCCGTTTTTTACCGCTTTAAAGTAAGATTAACCTTACAGTCGGTTTCCTTCTGGAAACTTCCAGCCCGACAGTGTGGTGGCCGCACGTCGCGCTGCCTGGCCCCAGCAGTGAACCACGCTGGGCGGAACTACGCTGCCTGTGCCTGTTTCCTGGAGGATTTCAAAAAGCATCCCCAGGTGTCGCAGCGGCTCACCCATAAATTCTCTGCGAGCAGCAAACGCTCGTCTCGGTTGACGGACTCAGCATTTCCCCTGACTGTCCTCTGCCCCCAGCCGCCTCCGGAAGGCGGTTTACCTCGGAGCCCGGAGTTCTGACCGTCCACGCTGTCCACTCAGGCACTCTCCTGGGCAGACCTTGAAGGGCAGGTGGGCTCTCACCTGTGTTCTGCCCAGCAGTCTGCTCGGGCCCCGACCTTGTGACCCCCTGCTCCTAAGCCATGGGACCTGCGAGCTTCCCAGCTGCTCTGCTCCCCCTTGTGGGCACCCCTGTGGGCCCCTCCCTTGAGGGGCAGTGTGGGACCCCTGCCCTGAGACCCCTGGTGCTGTCTGGTGCAGTGGGGAGGGCCGAGGGGCCCCGGGGGCAGGGCTGTGAGCCTGGGGCACAGGATGGCGGGGCCACCAGGAGCCAGGGCTGGGGCTGGGGCTGGGCTGAACTGTCTGCAGGCTGCAGCCAGGTCTGTGCTGACTGACTCATGGGCGCACTGACCCCCCCCCCCCACCCCGACCCAGGCCTGCAGACCCCGGGGGAGGGGGGGAGCCAGCAGGGGTGGTGTGAGAGCTGGCCAGGTCTTCCACGTGGGCGCTCAGAGAGAGGTCCTCTGAACACGGATGGTAGGTGAAGAGACGGCCTGACTGAGGCGGGGAGGAGTCTTCAGCCAGTGGGTTGGAGATAACCCTCCAGGGCCAGGGTCCCGGCCTCACACGGTCAGGCCCGCCTCTCCTATCTCAGTGCCATAGCATCGCCCTGCAGAGTGCCCTGAAATGCTCTGCCTGAGCTGGGGCGACAGCAGACCCCGCGTGCAAAGACAGCAACCTCACCCGGGCAACACCCACGTGCCCTGGCACAGCCCTGAGCACAGGGGGATGGGGGCGAGCTGACGGCCCGTGTGCTGTTAGGGGGCGGGGAGCTGGCCACCAGGCCGCCCTCAGGGGTCACTGGGCAGCAGCTGCAGCGGGTGTTCCATGCAGAGCAGCAGTGGGGTGCGCAGGCTGCCTGGGCCCGCGGCTTTCTGACTGTTCAGGGAAAGCACCCAACACGGAGGCCCCAGGCAGGGCAGGGCCTGCACGGAGGGGCTTCAGGGTCCAGTGGGGACTGCAGTGGGGAGGAGAAGGTACTGACCAAATGGGGTGGCGGCAGAGCAGAGGTCCCTGGGAGAGCAGGTCACACACACGGCAGAGGACCCCCGAGGAGCTGGAAACACTGCCCAGAATGTAGCCGCCTGCGAATTCAGGGAAGTGGACGTCCAGAGATGGGCAGACAGGGAACTAAAGTTCCGTTCTGCTGACTCCACCCCGCAGGAGCTACTAGAATAAGAGAAAGGGGCCGAGAAGGGTGTCCTCAGATGGGGAGGCTGCGGTGTCAGAGGTGCACTCCCAGACAGCCGGGACTGTGCGGAGGGGCTTGGAAGAACAAGACCAGGACCGCGCGGCCCAGGGGCAGAGCTCAGCAGACAGCCAGAAACACAGACAAAGCCATTTCAAGACAAAGATGGAGCAGCTCAAGACCGAGTAAAAGTAGTGAGTGCATCGTTCCCTGAGAAAACCTGAAGGTGAAAAGGAGGAACGTTGTAAAATCAAAAAGAAATAAAGATTACAGCAGGGTTTAAAAAAACAAAAGGTACTGAAGTTAGTTAAAGAAAGCCCCAAGAAGACAAAATCCTGTATAAGGAAGAGAACAGTGAAACCTACGCGTCTAGAAAACATTCCTGAAATGGAAAAGTTGGGTGTCGAAAGAGCAAGTCAAAACTCTGAGAACATCTGCTCGGATGGATGGTCTTTGAATCAAGTCGCTGGGCTCGAAGAAGCAGATCCCCCCGGGTACCTGGGGAAAGAGCGAATGGCCCCAGGCAGAGGAGATGGCCCCAGGCAGAGGAGACGGCATCGCACTCAGCCAGTCAGCGGTGCCTTCTGCCAGGGCAAAGTGGAGGGCTCCTGTTTCTGATTGTTGGGGGAAGGAAAGGGAGGCCGCGGGTCACATCATATGGAAAAGCGACCTGCACGTTGGAAGGGCGGAGCCAAGTAGACCGGCTCCGCGTGGGCCCTTCCTGGGGATCTGCGGGCCAGGGATCCACGGGCAGGGAGCGGGGCCAGGCTGGCTGTGAGGTGGGCTCCCGAGTCCTGAGGAACCGCGCTTGGCCGTGCCGGTGTGCGCACCGCCATCCCGATGCTGGTGCTGTGGTGTCAGCAGCCTGGCACAGACGGCGCCTCTGGGTTCTCTCCTCGCCTTGTGAGGACCGGGGATGCGGGCGTCTAAGGAAGACCGCAGAGAAGCCTACTGGCCTGGATCTGTATGAAAAGTGTCAGTTAGGGCTTACAGGAATTTTACCTTAAAAAAAAGAAAAAGCAGTGATCACTTCCAGATTTAGAGCTTGAAATTGTTTCCTGCTCAGAGAAACCAGAGTGCCCTTGTAGATTGGCCGGCTGCAGGTCTGGGGAAGAAAGTGTGGGTGAGCCTGTGGTGGCAGAGACGCTGTCAAAGGACCCCCTAGGTCCCATCCAGAGGACTCGGAGCCCCCTCAAGGCTCCCACGCGCCGCAGCTGGCGGGGTGACAGGCGAGGGGTGCAGCCCACCAGATGTGTGTAAATCCGTGGGCTCAGAGTGCAGTGAGGAAAGGGAAGGTTACTTGGTCACGCTGGAGGACAACGGAAGACCGGGCAGATGAGGGAAAATGAGGTTCATCCCGCTGTAAACCCGTGAAATTGACCACTGGGTCCCAACCAGCGGGCGAGGGAGCGTCTCAAAACTACTCCACCTACTAAACGGAATGTGGAGCTGACCACAATCAATGCAGGACAAATGCCCTGTCACGACGGGGGCGGGGCCCCTCTGTGCCCGCTGCATGCAGGGGCCGCGCCGTGCATCCCTCCATGGTTCCGTAGATGTCTGAGTTCCTGCGTGTCAGTGGCCCTTGATGTCACAGAAACAATACGCCATCACACGAGAGACGATAATCCATGCCTTTAGTGAGAGGACGGGATCGCACCTTCAGAATGACCGACCACAGGGCCGGCGGGGCTGGGCCCCCAGCTGCAGCCCACGAGGAGGAGCTGGCAGCCCGCGAGGGTCCAGAGGGCCACAGGGCTCTGCGAAAAGAAGATTGTCAGCAAAAGTAAGAGACCGGCGAAGCTGTGTATTACACAGGACCTAAAAGACTTAGCTGAAGTCAAAAGTAAAGGGACCGAACTCATGTCTGGGGATGTGCACTTGGGTGACGGCGTGCAGGAACGCGAGGGGGCGGCTCTTGCACGGCTCTTTGGGCTTGGGGTCGGGGAGAGTGCGTGGGACCGGGCACGGAGGGGCTCCGGTAGGGAGGGCGGACCGGGGGCAGCCGCTGACCATCTTCCTGACGTGGACGGGGTGCAGAGTCGGACTCGGCGGTGCACGAGAGCGTGGGGCCCTGCACCCACTGCAGGAGACCAGAGGTCCGCTGGTTGAGGGGCAGGCCCGCCTCCTGGAGTGAGTAGACACTCCTCCACTGGGCCGTTTAACACCTGCTCGAAAAGGAGTGCCTGCGGTGAAGGCGGCAGCAGCGCCGCTCCCGGCTCAGCCCCCCTCTCAGCCCAGCCCTGCGGGCCGCTCCCCCCCGCCCCCCCCCCCACCGAGCTTTCTCTCCTGTTTCCGGACCGGCGCTCCGCCCCTCGCCCCCCACCCGCATCCAGGACTAATGGTTGAGTCCCAGGGGTCTCACGGGTTCAGGTGGGCCATGTTATGTCCGGGTCCTCGTGATGGCAAATGCGCGTCATCGCCGAGTCACGTGTCTGTTGTTAAACTTTAGGGACAACTTGGAAAGCAGAGCGTGTACTTCGGCCTTACGCCAATAGCAAGCCTACTTCCCACCCCCTCCCTTCCCCACGCCTCGGGACGTCGTGTGCTTATGCCTGTTTCTCCTTCTTATCTCCCTTGGCCGCGCTGCGTGGCTTGCTGGATCGCAGGGCCCCGATCAGGGTGGGACTGGGGCCCGCGAGGCAGTGGAGTCCTAACGGCGGCCGCCCCGAGTTCCCGATTTATGTTGACGTCAAAGTGGAGTGGGCCCCAGGCCATCTCTTCGGAAGCGCCTCCCACCCCGCCCAGGCTTCCTACCGAAGTGATGTCCTGTCCCAGCTCGGGCCCTGTTCCGGTACTCCTCGCGTGGAGCCCTGGTTCTCAAAGCGTCGGTGCTCAGTCACCGGGGGTGGCGCGTGGGGCATCATCTCCCAGAGCTGCCGGAGCTCAGGGCGGCCACCTGGGATCCGGACTGCGGGCCCCTGGTGCTTCTCCGCCCCCAGGCCGTGTCGCCGCGGGAGGCGGCTCATCTGGCTGGCCCCTCGGTGTCCTCGCTGCGAAGGACCGAGTCCCCAGCGCCCACCTCGCGGGTCTTAACGCACAGATGCTTACCGAGTGCACGAGGACGTTATCTCGAGGACTGTGTTGGGGCACTTTGTCCCCGGCCGGGTGCTGGAACACGGTCCGACCGCTGGCCCTGTGGGCCTGCAGGCTAGTGAGAGAGGGCGGGAAAACAGAGCTAGGTAGGTTATGGTGGGGTTCACCTTTGAGCGACGCCTTCGCGTAGCACCTAGGAGCGGGGCCGGAGGCTGGTGGGCGGGGCTATTTCCGGGGCGGAACCGAAGCCTGGTGGGCGGAGCTGTGTCCGCGGCCCTGGCCGGAGGCTGGTGGGCGGGGCTGTGCCGGGGCGAGGCTGGGTCCGGGTGTGGGCGGGGCTGTGCCCAGGGGTGGAGCCGGAGACTGGTGGGCGGGGCCGTGTGGGTGAGGCCACGCCCAGGGGTGGAGCCGGAGGGTGGTGGGCGGGGCTGGGCCCGAGCTCGGGCCCCCGGCAGCTGTCTGAGCTGGAGCCCCCTAAATCCGTCTCCATTTTGTAGCTCAGGCCCGAGTCGCACAGGGAAGGCAGATGTCGCCGAGGGTGCACCCAGATCTCGTAGAACCGCTCATCTCTCCCGGGAGGCCGCCCGGGCAAGGGGCGGTGCAAATGTATTAAGGCTTTGTCGGGCAGTCGGCCCGCGGAGGTGTCCGAGGTGGTGTCCTCGGTTCGCAGGCGCCGGAAACGAGGCCCCGCACTCCTTTCTTGTCTCCACTGGGCACACAGGCCCACAGAACCAGGGCCCAGGCTGAGGACGTCTGTGATAGAGGCTGCGGGGTGTGGGGTTGCACCCCCAGTTAGTTGGGGAGGGGCGTAGTCAGGGCTCTCCTGCTGTGATCTCATTAGCCAATCCGACCCCCGCAGCCAGGGTCGTCTTCCCAGAACCCAAATGTGACACCGTCCTTTCCCGGGCCGAGATGAGAGCCGCCTGGTGCGAGGGTCTCCTGCCTCAGGGGTCATTCTGTACTAGGGCCTTCCCTAGCCCTCCACGCGCAGCCCCGTTCGATTCTGTTGATTCCTTTAGCAGACATTTCTGGAATCCCCACCAAGTCCCGGGCATTGTTCTGGGTGTGGGGGAAACGGCTGTGAAGGAAGGCGAAGCCCTAGGGGATGGTTACGGAGTGTTTGGTAAAACGCAGGAAACTGGGGGGTGTGGGGATGGGGATTGAGCAAGCACGTCTGCCCGGGGCAGGCCTGGCAGCAGCAGGCCCGGTTCTCGGCGCTCCGAGGTGCCGCCCCCGGCCTGGTGGAGGGGAGCCGGTTCCCGAGGCCTCGCAGCGCGGCGGGGAAGCAGCCCCAGCCGCCCTCCGCGGGCTCTCTGACGCCCTCTCCCCGCTTCCTTGCAGTGGACATCCTCATCATGGATGACGACGACGTCCCCAGCTGGCCCCCGACCAAGCTGTCCCCTTCCCCATCGGCGCCCCCCGCCGGCGCTCCGCCCCGGCCGCGGCCGCCCGCGCCCTACATCTGCAACGAGTGCGGCAAGAGCTTCAGCCACTGGTCCAAGCTGACGCGGCACCAGCGCACGCACACTGGCGAGCGGCCCAACGCCTGCGCCGACTGCGGCAAGACCTTCTCGCAGAGCTCGCACCTGGTGCAGCACCGGCGCATCCACACGGGCGAGAAGCCCTACGCCTGCTCCGAGTGCGGCAAGCGCTTCAGCTGGAGCTCCAACCTCATGCAGCACCAGCGCATCCACACGGGCGAGAAGCCCTACGCCTGCCCCGATTGCGGCCGCAGCTTCACGCAGAGCAAGAGCCTGGCCAAGCACCGGCGCTCGCACAGCGGCCTCAAGCCCTTCGTGTGCCCGCGCTGTGGCCGCGGCTTCAGCCAGCCCAAGAGCCTGGCGCGCCACCTGCGGCTGCACCCCGAGCTGTCGGGGCCGGGCGTGGCGGCCAAGGTGCTAGCGGCCAGCGTGCGCCGGGCCAAGGCGCCCGAGGAGGCGGCGGCGGCGGACGGCGAGATTGCCATCCCGGTGGGCGACGGCGAGGGCATCATCGTGGTGGGCGCGCCGGGCGAGGGGGCGGCGGCGGCTGCAGCCATGGCGAGCACGGGGGCCAGGGCGCCGGGACCCCGCTCGCGGCGCGCCCCGGCCCCCAAGCCGTACGTGTGCGTGGAGTGCGGGAAGGGCTTCGGGCACGGGGCCGGGCTGCTGGCCCACCAGCGCGCCCAGCACGGGGACGGGCTGGGGGCGGCGGGGGGTGAGGAGCCGGCGCACATCTGCGTGGAGTGCGGCGAGGGCTTCGTGCAGGGCGCGGCGCTGCGCCGGCACAAGAAGGTGCACGCCGTGGGCGCTCCCTCGGTCTGCAGCCACTGCGGACAGAACTACTACCGGGCAGGCGGGGACGACGACGACGAGGACGACGACGAGGAGGCGGCGGGCGGGCGGTGCAGCGAGTGCCGCGGCGGGGAGGGCCGGTAGGGGCGGCGGCCCGGGGGGGCGGGGCCCCTCGGGCTGGGCGGGAACGACGGCGCGGGACCCAGAGGCTGGGGCGAAACGGACAGAGGGGCGCCCCGGCGGTGCGGCGGGCCTGGGGCGGGGCGCGCGGAGCGCCCACCAGGCCGCCCGGCCCCTCCCCGCGCCCGCCGTTCGGCCTGGCTTGGCCCCGTCGGTTCTCGGCCGAGCCCGAATCGAGACGTTGGGTGGGAACTAGAGAGACCAAGACGCGACGAAACCCATGAGCGGAAGACCATTCGCCCTCTTTCCTTTCCCTCGCCGACCGGGCTGCTGCGAGAACGGCGAGCCGTGCACCCTTTACCCTCGGAGGGGCCCCAGCAGGAAGGGAGAGAGGGTCCTTTTACCCTTTAGAATTTTCTTTTAATCACACTGCCTCCTGCCCCCGCCCGCCTGTTATTTTCTTCCCCTTCGCGGTCCCAGCCTTTCTCCTCTCCCTATCCTCCCCCACCCCGCCGGGTCTGGGGTCGCGGAGGCGTGCGGAGCAGAGCGCCCGCGGACAGCGGGTCTCGGCTCATCCCAGGCCTGGGCGCGGCGGGAAGAGGGCTCGGGGGCAATAAATCGCACTATCCGATCGTCCCTCCTGTGCGTGGTTCTTGAGTCCGGGGAAAAGGAGGGCCCCGCACCCGGGCAACTGCTGCTGGGTGCGTGGGTGGGGGGCACCGGCCAGGCCGGAGGAGAGAGGCCGACATCGCCCCAGGCCGCGCGCGTGCCCGGGTGCGCCCTGGAGACTGTCCTGGGAGAGTGACCGGCCGGCTCCGGCAGCGGGCTCTGGGTCCCCGCGTGAGCGGCGTCCTCAATCCGGGAGGACGGGCAGGCCAGTGAGGACCTGGGGCGGGTGTTCCGAGCGAGGCCCGCCCACCGCTGCTTTTAAAAGGACTCCGGCGGCCGGGGGGCGGGGCGGGGCGGGGCGGGGCGGGGCTGAACAGGCCGTGCCTCTCCTTGCGGTGGCGGGCAGCTCTCCCCCGCGCTGCCAAGTACCCCAGGCTCCCGTCTCCACCAGCCCGGTGGCCCCGCCTGCGTCCAGCGTCTTGGAAGACTTGTCCTGCACCTTGTAGCTGTGTCCTGTCCTCAGATCCACTGAGGGAGCAGGGGACAGCCACGGCGTCACAGGTCACCGCAGAGAAGTGCCTGTCTCGACTTCCCAGCGACAGAATTACTGCCTCTAGGAAGAAGCTGGACTCTGGTGGGTGGGCGGGTATCTGCCTACACACCGCCCCCCGCCTCCCAGGAGCCAGCGGGGCCCGGGGGAAGACAAGGGTGGGCAGTGGCTTGCTGCTGCTGCTGGGCCACGTGCCAGACCCACAGGTCGGCCCGGGTGGGGGCGGTGCCTGATACCACCCCAGCATCCCGGGACCCTCCGCTGGAGGCCAGGGGACCGTGGGGTCTTGGGAGGCTGCAGTGGGTGACCCCGGGGAGGTAGGGTCCTCCCAGGGCGTGTTTCCAGCCTGGCCAAACGGTTCCTCTGGGTTCCTCTGGGTTCGTCTGACCTCCGCGGAGCACGGAGCTGACCAACCAGCCGGGGGAGCTGAAGGAGGAAGCAGGGGTTGGGGGGTGTGTCCTCTCAGGCCTGAGTCTCCCCTGGCCTCTGCTGTCCCTGAGCAGGCCCCAGGCCACAGCCCCTTGGGGCCTCGGGTTCGGAAGCCAAAGTCACGGCCGGCCACCCGTGGGCAGGGACGTGTAGCCCAGGAGGCTTCATTAGAACACCTTGTTCTCAAGTGGCCGTGGCCTCGCTTGGAAATGGTGGACCTGGGTCGGTTTCTTCTGAGGTCTCGGACCCCTGTACGGGAGGGAGGGGGAAAGCTGCTGTTTGTCCAGCGAGGCCGGGGAAACAAAGGCTGAGGAGACGTTGCCGGTGCCCGCAGGTCCCTTCTCCGTCGGCCAGCGCTGACCTTGGGCCCTTCCGGAGGCGGGGAGGACGTGGGGGAGTGCTGCCTGCTGGGGGCGGGGGTGTTCCCTGTCCCCTGGGGAGGAGTAAGCATTGGGTTGAGTCGTCCTGTCCCCACCTCCGCGGGCAGAGGCAGCACCTGACACCCGGGCCAGATTCTGGGCCACAGAGAGAGGCTGTGTGACCCTGGGCAAGTGAACTAACCCCTCTGACCCTCCGCTGCCTCCTCTATGCAAAGAAAAACTTGCCTGTCACAACTGTTTGAAGGGACCCCTGGGGTGTCTCTAAGTGCCTGGTCTCCTCCGGTCACTGACCTCAATTCCTGTCCTGGGAGGAGCCTAGTGCAGGACTTAGGAGCCAGGCACACTGCTCTGCCAGCCGGTGCCACCCACCTTCTCCAGTCCTCAGTTCACTTCTCGTCACAATGTGCCATTCAGTGAGCTCGAGGGGCTTCCCAGGTGGCTCGGTGGTCAAGAATCCACCTGCCAACGCAGGAGATGCGAGGAAGAGCCCCTGGAGCAGGGTATGGCACTCCACTCCCGAATTCTTGCCTGGATAATCCCATGGACAGAGGAGCCTGGTGGGCTGCAGTCCACCGGCTCACACAGGCATGACTGAGCGCGCGTGCAGTGAGCCAGCAGGGGCACGTACTTCGTTTATTGATCCCGTCTCCTCCTGCTCCCAAGCTCTGGTGGCTGTGACTCACGCAGCTGCACCTTTGGGTCTAGGAAACAGCCCTCCTCCTCCGCGGGGAGCAGGCAGTGACAACCCCCTAACATGTCAGGAGGACGCGGGCCTGTGTGGAGGGCACTTTCGTCCCGTGGGGCGTGGACGTGTGGCCAGGAGAGGGTTTTCTGTCTCAAGTGAAGCGGCAGTTCTCAGCTGAGGCGACTGTGCCCTGGGGTCATCTCTAATTCCCAGGGCAGAGGAGGAGGGGTGTGTGGGTGCACCTGGCATCTAGTGGGGGAAAGGCCAGGGATGCTGCTGACGTCCTGCCATGCTCGGGGGGGCTCCCGCCCCCAAAGGGTTATCCTGCCCGGAGGCCGGCGGGGCTGGGGAGACACTGGCCCCAGGGACCCCTCCATCCTTCCTGCTCCTGCGCGTGTAAAGGGAAAGGCGACTTTCTGCCGCCACCTCGTGGGCACCAGGGGGAGCGCAGGGAGGTGGGCTGGGCGCCTGCTCCTGGGGCCGCGGGATTAACTGAACTGGACGCATCCACCCATCGACTTGTCCCCCAGTGAACGGGGAGGTTCTACACAGCGACCCCAGGCCAGGCATTCGGGAACTTGTGGCTTAGAGGACCAGCTGACATGGCTTCACACCAGACACACACACACACACACACACACACACACAGCCCCCCGACTTTATCCACCTGGAGAAAATGACAAGGGGCGAGCCCACAGTCATCCAGGACGCAGTACAGATGCCCCCACCCCAGGTCACCACCCCCCCATGGCCAGACGTACTTGGTTGGTCAGGGCGATGCCCCTGGATTTGCCAAGGGTCACCGTCCAGGGCTTCCCTGGTGCTCAGTGCTAATCCCCTGGCAGAGGAAATAGCAACCCCCTCCATATTCTTGCCTGGAGACTCCCATGGACAGAGGGGCCTGGTGAGCTACAGTCCACGGGGTGGCAAAGAGTCGGACATGACTGAGCGACTGAACGGTAGGGATGGACCCCTCCGGGAGTGGGTCCCTGCCCTCTTGCCCTGCCTTTCCCTGGTGCAGATATAGAAGTAAATGTGCACATAACTGTGCTTCGAATATTAGATTCCACGTGGAGTGACAGCCACGTGGCATTTGCTTTCTCTTCCTGACTTACTGTGATCATCCTGGGTCCACCCACGTTGCTGCAAATGGCAAGCGTTCGCTCTTTTTACGGCCAAGTAGTACTCCCTTGTGCATACCCATTCATCTATCATGGCCACTTAGGTTGTCTCCATGTCTTTGGTTATTGTAAATAGTGCTCCTATGAATATTGGGCTGCAGATTTTTTTTTTTTCAAATCAGAGTTTTCTCAGGATGACTAAATGACTTTTTGTGACACCAGGCCAATGTCAACATCCATCGGCCTTTGTTTCCTTTTCTGTAAAAACAGGAAAAATATTACCTGCCTCGTGGTTGCTTTGAGGAGGAGACTCTGGCAGACCAGTTCTTTACTACACTAAGCGATACATTCAACATTGTGTTTATACCTCTGATGCTCAGTGATAGTCACATCCTCCTTTGAAATTCAGATATGCACTTAAAAATCTTTTGTTTAAAAAACATCAACAGAGTTGTGACTTTTTTAAAGACCCAAGGCCTCCCTCGTCTACTCCGGAGTCACACCCGCATCGATCAAGAAGGCACTGGATGCTTCTTCCAAATGCTCAGTGTTTATTCAGTCCTCCCTGTGTGTTCAGGTAGGACAGACGCTTCACAGATAACTGAAGTCCCAGGACGTGAAGGGCACACGCCTTCGTCAGAGGCAGACACCGACAACCGAGCTAGAGTGGATACTCAGGAGCCACCACCAGGGAGGCTTTGTGAGGATCAGGAATCGTCATCCGTCTCCTGAAGGGTCCCGCATCAGAGCGGGGGTGGGCGGGGCGGTTCTCCCGACTTCAGATTCTCCACCAGCGCCCGTCCTCCTCCTCCTCCGAGTACCAGGCGTCACTGATGACCACGTGGGGCTTCAGTCTCTGCACCTGCTCCAGCAGCCTTCTTACTCGGGCCGGATATTGCTCTTTCCACAGCCTGGGAAGGGGGCCAGAAAGGGGCCTCCTTACTCTGGGAATTTGCTTCTGATGCCTCTCCCTTCCCCAGCACTCCCAGACACCCCGCCCAAGGGTCTGAAATCTCTAATTGCACTGTTGCAGACAGACAGCGCCTTCTTCCTTGAATAAAACTCAGCCCCCCACCCTTTTTAAAAAATCAAATTCTGTATCTTTTAGGGCTTCCAAGGTGGCTCAGATAGTAAAGAATCTGCCTGCAACATAGGAGACCCGAGTTCCATCCCTGGGTCTGGAAGATCCCCTGGAGAAGGAAATAACAACCCACTCCAGTGTTCTTGCCTGGAGAATCCCCATGGACAGAGGAGCCTGGCGGGCTACAGTCCAGGGGGCTCACAATAGAGTCAGACACGACTTAGCGACCAAACTACCACTAAAACCACAAGTGGTTTGGCTGGACCCTGCGGTAATTCTCCTTGTGGTTTTTTGGAAGATACAAACATTTTGTTTGTCTGTTTGCATTTCAGAAGCCATCTCTGGGGGCTCACCCGATGGTCTGTAGATTAGAGGCGGGATGCATGAAGGCGGAACACAGCGTCGCCATTCCTCTGGGGCCGAGGTCGTTGCGCATCAGGTTCAGGCTGGCCAGGTGGCGGCTGCAGGTGAGGGCGGCGGACAGGGCCTTGCAGCCTTCGGAGGTCAGTCCACACGCCTCCAGCCTGCAGGGTCAGCACAACCAAGAAAGACCCCGCCATCTAGGAGCCTCCCTCCAACCTGTATTTGACTTCCACTACAGTCTTATTTATTTTAGATAGCTGTCTCTTTTATTTATTATCATTATTTGGGCTCCCCTGGTGTGCTCAGATGGTAAAGAACCTGCTTGCTAATGCAGGATACCCTGGTTCGATCCCTGGGTCGTGAAGATCCCCTGGAGAAGGGAATGGTAACCCACTCTGGTATTCTTGCATGTACAACATTTTTAAAAATTTTATTTTAAGGAGATATCTCTTATTATCATCGTTATTTGGCTGTGCCACATGGCATGCGGGATCTTAGTTCTCCAACCAGAGTTCGAGCCCATGGCCCCTGCATTGGAAGCGCAGGGTCCGAACCACTGAACCCCTAGGGAACTGCCCTACTGCAATTTTAAAAGTACAGTGGAATACTATTCAGCCATAAAAAGAACAAAAATCTTGCCATTTGCAACAACATGACTGGACCTGGAGGGTATTATGTGTGGTAAAGGAAGCTAGAGAAAGACAAACACTGTATGTTTTCACTTAAATATGGAATCTAAAAAATGAAATGAATGAAGAAAGTGGAAAGAGAGTCACGGATACTGAGAACAAACCAGTGGTTGCCAGTGGAGTGGTCTTCTTTGTTAAAAACTTTTGTGAGAGTGTAGTTGATTTATAATGTATTACTTTCAGGTGTGCATCAAAGTGATTCAGTGACACCATACATAAATCCACCGTTTTTCAGATTCTTTGCCCATGTAGGTTATTACAGAATGTTGAGTAGAGTTCCCTGTGCTCTACGGTAGGTCCTCGTTGATTATTTTCATACACAGTATTTTGTGTATGTTAGTTCCAACCTCCTAGTTTACCCCTCTCCCACCACCCCTTTCCCCTTTGGTAACCCTCAGTTTGTTTTCTATCTGTGTCTGTGAGTCTGTCTGTTTCATAGGTAAGTTCATTTGTATCATTTCTTAAGATCCCACACTTAAGTGATGTCATACGATATTTGTCCTTCTCTGCCCAACTTACTTCACTCAGTGTGGTCATCTCTAGGTCCATCCCTGTTGCTGCAAATGGCTTTAGTCCTTCCCCTTTCAGGGCTGCATAGCAGTCCACCGTATGTACTGGCACAGTGTTCTAAGAGGCCTCCGGGGTGATTCTGGTGCTTTCGAGAGTTTGAGCTCCACCCATGTCATCATCTGCTTTTTGATCCATCCTTCTCACTAGACCGGCAATGCCAGGGTCTGTATACCTCCACCGTTTGGCACTGTGTCCAGCAAACGCTTATCTACTTAGTTCTCACCACCTCTAGACCATGTTCTCCAGCATTTGCTATTTCATTCATCCATATACAGGTGCGCAGTCGGACTGGATGCCTCGGTCTGCTCCCCTGCCGAGGCTGGGCTCCATTTGATGGGATGGTGAACAGACCCTGCTCTTTGTGGGAGCGACGTCGTGTCTGCGTTCCCCTTCCCCTGCGCCCAGCCCTCTGGGAGGTGGTCCCATGACCCTACCCAAGTCTCGTCAGGGTGTTCTTCTGCTTCAGTCCCTCGCACAGCGCCGCAATCCCCTCATCACCCAGGGCGTTGGCAGCCAGATCCAGGCTTCTCAGGCGCGGACTCCTCGCGATCACGTTGGACAGACTCTTGCAGCACAAGGCGGTGAGGCGGCAGTTCACCAAACTGCGCGAGGTGGGAGGTGGGAGGGGTCGGAGAGCGAGGGAGAGCTGGAGGTGGGGGAGAGAGCGAGCCAGACGGGGACGCGGAGACGGCCCCTACAACTAACTCCTGGTCCCTCTCTTTCGGCCGGCTAGAACCTCAGGCCCCCATGTGGTAGACCTGATCTCCGACAAGCGGGGAAACTTACTCCAGGTCCCGGAGGGGACAGGATGGCTCCATCATGACCTCGCACAGAAGGTTCATCCCGGGATCTTCCAGGGGGTTCATGCTGAGGCTCAGGTGCGTCAGATGCCCGTTGCCCATGAGTGCAAAGGCGAGGAAGCCACAGCCAGCCACACCCAGGCTGCATGCGTTTAGTCTGCGGGGCACACACAGAGAAGAGGAAGCTCAAGTGTGCTCCTCAGAGTGACCTCGGCCTTTCAGATGGCCCCCAGGGACAGCCTGAGGCTACGGAGGCTGGAAGGCGCCTTAGAGAAAACGGGCGTGTTCCACAAGCTTCCTGCGGGCGCGGGTACAGCGCTGTTGGCTGCGAGCTCCACGTTTGGTGTTGAGTCGCTCAGTCGTGTCCGACTCTCGCGACCGCCTAGACCGTAGCCCGCCAGGCTCCTCTGTCCATGGGATTCTCCAGGCAAGAATACTGGAGTGGGTTGCTATGTCCTCCTCCAGGGGATCTTCCCCTCCCAGGGAGGAATCCCCTGCATTGGCAGGCAGATTCTTTACCACTGAGCCCCCAGGGAAGCCCGAGTTCAATGTTAATGATTCAATAATATGTATTACATAAGGTGTCTGTAAACAGAAACACATAAAACAAGGTTAGGTATTGATCGGTTGGAGAAAATAACGCCACAGATGAACTTTTGTCTTAAACAGAAACAGACTCACAGACTGGTGGTGGCCAAGGGGCAAGGGTGTCGGGCGGGGGAAGGATGGGGAGTCTGGGTCAGCAGAAGTGAGCTCCTACAGACAGGATGGGTAAACATCAGGGTCCTACTGCGGAGCACAGGAAGCGCATTCAACATCCTGTGGCGAGCCACAATGGAAAAGCGTTTTGAAAAAGAGTTGAGTCACCTGTGCAATGAGCAGAAATTAACACAACATGCTAAATCAACCATACTTCAATAAAAGAAATTTTAAGAAAACGCTGTGACCAGAGGTGCCCAGGAACCGTGGGAGTCTTTCCCTGGAGAGTCACTCATCCTGCGTCCACCTGTCCCGTACTCATAGCAAATTTACAGAACAGGACTGCCAGGAGTAATGAGACGTGGCTGTATGTGGGTGAATGAGGACTTCCGGCTCGAAACACAGAGGCAGAGGTGGGATCTTCCAGGGTAGAAGCTATCAGGAGCGGGCAGGACGCGGCACTTCCGAGGTCCCTGCGTCCTGACCATTTCCCCACTGCTCTGCGCTCGCTGTAATAGAGCTACGGATGCTCTGGGGGCCTTGGGGTGGACTCACGCCAGCTTCTGCAGACCGCAGCTGGGGAGCTTCACGGCCCGACACAGCAGGCTCATCCCTTCGTTCCCCAGTTCGTCGCCCAACAGGGACAGGTGTGTCAAGCCCTGGTTGTCGATGAGAGCAGAGGCCAGGTCTTGGCAGGTGGCGGCTGTGAGCCCGCAGCTCCCCAGGCTGCAAGGAGAGAGGCCAGAAAGGAGATGACGGCTCAGCCGGTGAAGAACCCGCCTGCCAGCGCAGGAGACACCGCAGACGCAGGTTCCATCCCTGGGTCAGGAGGAATTTACTGGAGGAGAGCACGGCAACCCCCTCCAGTATCCTTCCCTGGAGAATTCCATGGAGAGAGGAGCCTGGCGGGCTACCATCTATGGGGTCACAAAAGAGTGAGACAGGACTTAGCGACTAAACAGAAATAAACTTCCACAAAGGGCTCCCTGCAGGAGGCCCTCCCTCCCCGTTCTAACCCTCAGCTTATGCATCAGCCAGTTCCCCTCCCTTTCCTCCACCCGCTGTGACATGGACGATCACAAGGGAAGATAGGGCTCATGACCAGGAGTACCGCTCACATTAGCTTCTGCAGGGTGCAGGGTGTGACCTTCAAGGCGTCACAGAGAGACTTCACGCCCTGGTCCGCCACCTTATTTCCCGTGAGGCTGAGGGATTTCAGGCTGACGGATGTAGCAAGCACTTGGGAGATGGCCCGACAAGAGGCTGGGGTTAATCCACAGCAATCCAACCTGCAGAGACAGGCAACGTGGAGCACGTCCTCAGCTCTCCCCAGCAGGAGCCCACCTTACCCCCATCAGCTGCCCTGTCCCTTTGGCTGGCTCCTGGGCGTTCTCTACTCTGGCCTGAGGGTCCCAGCACTTGCTGTGCCTGTTCGCAGCCTCAGATCTTTTTGTGGTTCAGTTTTCCGTTCACCCTCTGGGATGCCACCTCGTCTGAGTGAGTCGGTCTCACCACCTTGCCAACCACGCCTGCCCGCCCTCCTCTGCCCCGTCTTCTCGTCCCCGTATTACTTTGTTCATAGCAATGATCACCAGCTGACTGCCTCAGTAGCATTAGCTAACATCTCTGTCACGTCACACAGTAGCATTTTTTTTTTTTTGGTAGGAATCATTAAAATGTATTCTTTCAGCAATTTTGATGTTTATAATACAGGATTGAGGTATGTTAGTCAATAAAGCTGAACAGACCTCATGTTTATCTCTCAAAATACAGCCAAAGCACCCAGTAGTCCTGGTGTTTAGTCCCAGCAAATCTAAATGGCAAAACACAGCCCCAGGAAATCACAAACTGGCAGCGACTGAGATGTCCCTGGAATGGAGAATGACCACACTAACTGCACATGCCTGTATCACCAAATGGGGTGTGTGTGTGTGTGTGTGTGTGTGTGTGGGTGTGGGTGCGTGTGCGTGTGTGTGGGTGTGTGGGTGTGTGTGCGTGTGTGTGCGTGTGTGTGTGTGTGTGTGGGTGTGGGTGTGTGTGGGTGTGTGTGCGTGTGTGTGTGTGGGTGTGCGTGGCTCAATCAGTCCGACTGCCCCAAACCCCACTCCTGTCCAGGCTACCCCAGAACCCTGAGCAGAGTTCCGTGTGCTGTACGCGCACTGGGTTTTTAGTGGCGGCTCGCGGGGTCTGGTTCCCTGGCCAGGGATCGAACCTGGGTGCCCTGCATTTTGAGCACAGAGTCAGCTGCGGCACCACCAGGGGAGTCCCCAGAAGTTACGCTCTATTGTGACGTACACGTGACACAAAGTACCATCTTCACCCTTTCTCGGTGTCCGGTTTGGTGGCGATTTCTTTGGAAGGAATGATGCTAAAGCTGAAACTCCAGTATTTTGGCCACCTCATGCGAAGAGTTGACTCATTAGAAAAGACTCTGATGCTGGGAGGGGTTGGGGGCAGGAGGAGAAGGGGACGACAGAGGATGAGATGGCTGGATGGCATCACTGACTTGATGGATGTGAGTCTCAGTGAACTCCAGGAGTTCGTGATGGACAGGGAGGCCTGGCATGCTGCGATTCATGGGGTCGCAAAGAGTTGGACACGACTGAGCGACTGATCTGATCTGATCTGATTACATACACACGGTTGGCATACACACGGTTGGCACTCATCCTGGCCAACCAGCCCCAGACTCCCAAACCTTTGTACGACCTCAGCAGCTTTCTGCGAAAGCTTATTTCAAAATAAAAAGTAAAAACAGTGACGCCCTGAAATCCAAGAAGCAGAAAGCATCCCCATCATGTGACTCGCCTCAGAGATTCCAGCACACAGTGTGGGTGCCTGAGGGCCTCGCACGCCATCAGCACGTCCTCCTCTCTCAGGCGGGAGCCTGTCAGGTCCAGGTGCGTGATGTTCCGGTTGGTAATCAGAGTCATCCAGAGGTGACGGAGACCAGGGTTAACACAGGCCCCTTTAAATCTACAGATGAGAAAAGGGAACGTGAGTTAGGACGTCCAGGAGAGGTTTCGTTGTACCCTCATCTTTCCTTCTCACTCTGTTCCCATTTCGACTCTGATCTTTCATTATTTGCAATTACAGTTGCTCCTCAAACAACACGGGGTTAAACTATACAAGTTCTTGTGTATGTGGGGTTTTTTTCAATAAATATAAACACACACATGTAGACCATCGTATGCAAAACTGGTATTGATGTGGATCGCCTATCCCTACACAGGAATGAGGTGAGTGGTATTCAGTATAAAATCAATCATGTGTTTTGTTTTCTTACTATTTTAGAACTTTGCTTTCAAAGAATTACATTACTGTACAGAATGCTCTTCTCTCTTATAACCAGAGAAACAGCCTGTCAGCCAATCATTAAAGGTAAGTGTTTTTCTTAAATATAGCAATGCTTCCAATATTGTATTATGATTATGACCGTAATGTGGACGCCGTAAGAAGCTTGTAATGATTCATTCATCAGTGTCCAGGCAGGGCTACCGCGTTGTTGCTGTGGCTTAGTCGCAAAGTCGTGTCTGACTCTGTGACTCTATGGACTGTAGCCCGCCAGGCTCCTCTGTGCATGGGATTCTCCAGGCAGGAATACTGGAGTGGGTTGCCATTTCCTTCTCCAGGGGATCTCTCCTACCCAGGAATCCATAAAGCAACCTTATTGATGCTTCTTCATTATCAATGTCTGAATCACTATATGTATAAATACATGTATGATTTTCTTTTTTACATTGTATTTTCATTTTTGATGTCCAGTGTTACACGTATGTATAGACACATACGTAGGTTATACATATGACATCCGAAGTGTTTTGTATCATAGCATTGATGAGGTACTGACACATGATTCATCAGATAGACAATGTAAATTTATGGTATCAATGAATACAGTACTGAAATGAACCTTCCTCACTCCCCCACCCCAACTAACCAACTCCTATTCATCCTTCAAAACCCTGAGTGAATGAACCCACCTTAGTAATCCTTTCACAAGATCCTTAGTCATTCCCCACCTCTACTTTTGGGAACTTGGTTCCTACACCTTCCACAGCCCTTATTCCCTGCAAATACATTCTATAGATCAGTAGGTAGGAGAGGAGAGCCATGACACAGCCACACAAAGGGATGTACGGGGTCTGGGAAGCCTCACATCAGATTCTGTATTTTACAGGCTGGCTGCCGCAGCTTGACACACAGGGTCTTCATGGCCTCCTTGCTCAAGACGCTGCCACTCAGGTCGAGCTTTCGTAGGTTTGGGTGCGTGGTGAGCACAGAGCAGAGGTCTTCCCAGTGCTCACTGAGGGTCTTGATCTTCAGCCTATTGCGGAGAAGGAAACAAACATTTGTTCACACAGGATGGATTCTGACATGAGCAACTGCCCCATCCATGCCCGAGGAGAGAAGTCAGGCTGTTAGGATGGGGAGGGTCTCAGAGGCTCTGAGTGGATCTGATCTCACGGTCTGGAGGACTGTTGTTATAACCAACTGCCTCCAGAACACTTCTGTACCCACAGGGCACACCGCCAGCTCTAAGTAAGATTTGTGCTTGAATTCTAGGTCCTTCTTGAACGTCAAAGTGTAGCCACTGTGGAAAACGGTATGGAACGTCCCCCCCAAAATTAAAAATAGAACTACCATTTGTTGTTGCTCAGTCGCCAAGTCATGTCCGACTCTTTGTGACTCTATGGACTGGAGCATGCCAGCCTTCCCTGTCTTGCACTATTTCCCAGAGTTTGCCCAAGTTCATGTCCACTGAGTCAGTGATGCCATCCAGCCATTTCATCCTCTACCATATGATCCAGAAATCCCACTTTTGGGAATGTGTCCAGGAGAATTGGAATCAGGGTCCCAGAGAGGCATTTGTCCATTATTCACAACAGTCAAGATACAGAAACAACCTAAGTGTCCATCAGTGGATAAAGAAACTGTGGTGTGTGTGCCCCAGCGTCCACTGCAGCGCTGTTTACAACAGCCAGGACATGGGAGCAACCTAGATGTCCACCGATAGCGGAATGGATGAAGAAGTTGTGTTTCATATATACTCAGTGGAATATTACTCAGCCATAAAAAGGAAGGAAACTGAGTCAGTTCTAATGACATAGATGAACCTAGAGCCTATTATATACAGAATGAAGTAAGTCAGAAAGATAAAAATAAATTTTGCATATTAACACATATATATGGAATCTAGAAAGATGGTACTGATGCATCTACTTGCAGGGCAGGAATAGAGACACAGACCTAGAGAACCGACTTGTGGACACAGCGGGGGATGGAGAGGCTGGGATCAGTCGAGAGAGTAGCCCTGAGACATGTACATTATCGTGTAAAACAGACAGCTGATGGGAATTTGCCATATGACAAAGGGAGCCCAGCTCGGTGCTATGATGACCTAGAGTGCTGGGATGGGGTGGCAGGGAGGGAGGTTCAAGAGCGGGGGACACATCTATACCTGTGGCTGCTTCACGTGGATGTGTGGCAGAGACCAACACAACACTATGAAGCAATATATCCTCCAACTACAAATAAATACATACAAAGAGAAAATGTGGTGTACACACACACAATGGAATATTATCCAGCCTTGAAAAAGAAGGAAACACTGCCATATGGCCACAACAGTGGTCAGCTAGAGGACACTGTGCCAAGTGAAATAAGCCAGTCACGGAGAGACGTGCCTGGTCTCACTTAGATTCTAAAGCAGTCAAATTCACGGAAGCCGGGCGTGGAGTGGTGGTTGCCTGGGCCTTGGGGTGGGGAGCTGGGAGATGTTGGCCAAAGGGTACAAAGTTGCAACTATCAGGATGAGTGCATTCTGGAGCTCTACTGTGTTAACACAATGATGCAGACCCAGGGGGATAGTCTTTAGGTGTTTTCACACACAAAGAAAATGGTAACTATATGAGGCCATGGGTGTGCTGACTAGCCTGACGGTGATTATTTCAGGTACATCAAAATACCAAGTCATACACCTTACATACGTGCAATTTTGCTCAGTTATACCTCTCTTGTGTTGGAAAGAAACACAAGAACGGGAACGGCAGAGGTGGGGCACTCACCCTTGGGGAGCCCCAGGCCATGCCTCAGCAAACTCATCCTTTGGGGTCTCTCTGACATCCAGTCGAACTTTCCGTAAATGCTGGCAACGCCGGAGACAGAAGGAGGACACCGTTAAATCCATTGGCCGGTTCAACTGCAGCCACACTTCATGGAAGCCGTTCAAGGCCGAGCGAACAAACTCGTCATCCTGTGTCTCGAAGAGGCAGTAGAAGGCCTCGAGCAAGTCTGGGGAGGCGGCGGCAGCAGGGTCCTGACCCAGCAGGCAGATCCAGTGCAGAAGTTGCTGCTTAGCCACGGGGGCGACGGGACAGCCTAGGAGGGTTTCCAGGGCCCGAGTCGCCTCCTTGCTCACAAGGCCAAACAGGAACCTCTTCATCTGGACCAGCTGGACGTTGAGGTCGACATGCCTGAGCTCCGTCAGACTCTTTGTGCTCTGGGGGAACAGCGGGTAGCCCTCTCCGTCTCCCTCGACGCCTCGCAGGACGTAGAACAAGGCCGCAAAGAACTCCTGGAGGCTGAGGTGGGAGAATGCGTGGCCCCTTCTGCAGTGGCCGTCAGGGAGAAGGATGCTCGCCTGCTGCAGGGCGGAGAGCTCGGGCCCCTGCAGCCCGTGGACGCCCAGGTCGTCACCGTCAAACACGAACTTCGCGTTCCACACGCCGTCCGCTGCCAGCCGGCACAAGCCCTTCAGGGCTCTGCGTTCCTCCCCGCTCAGCGCACGCCGGCCTGCATCTTTGGGAGCCAGCCGCCGGAACACGAAGATGGCGTACAAGCCCGTGAGGGTGTGGCTGGGGACGGGAAGGCCTTTCCCCGGCTCCCCCTGCAGCTCGAGGGCCTCACGGACCAGGGCGCACACCACGGGCACCTGACACTTGTCAAGCACCTCCTGGTGGTCTGCCCCCGCGTGCCAGGTGCATGTCTTACGACGGCCGTGCTTCCCACCGCCGAGGAGCAACCGCATCCTGTTTTCCACTGAGAGGCCCCCGACCCATAGGTAACGGGGAGACCGGAGCAGGGCTTGGAGCCTCTGCAATCCCGCATCCCGGACGGTGAGGAGGAGGGCGCACTCGGGGAGCAGGACTTTCTTCAGCAGGCTGTGCGCCAGGACGGCTGCGGGCTGCCTCTCCGCCCAGTCGGCCGGGAGGCTGGAGTCCTGGTCTCTGAAGGTGAGCTCCAGCTCTTCGAGTCCATCCACCACGATCAAGAGCCTTTCGGGCTGGGACAGGACCTTCTCCACCGGGACCGGGGCGTCCGGCCACTCCCTGGAGATGAGCTCCGCGAAGCTGGTCTCCCTGGACCCCTGGAGGTCTCTGGCGCGGAGAAGGAAGACGTAGGAGAACAAGCCCTTGTACAGGTCGCCTTGCGCCCAGAACAGCAAGAGCCTCCAGGCCAGCGTGGACTTCCCAACCCCTGGGGGTCCGTGCAGAACCACCGTGAGAGGCCGGAAGCCCCCCGAGGGGTCTGGGTTAAATGCCCCTGATAGCGCGTGCGCGTCCGGACACTCGGAGGCAAATTCTTCAAAGCGCTGGGGTGTGTCCAGCCTGGTGGAGAATGTCATCATCACGTGGATCCTGTAGTCCCGCGAGTCCTGTGGGTCCTCTCTGGGGCCTGCATGGGACAGAAGAGAGAGGAAGAATGGGACTGGGTGTGAAGAGAGTCCCAGTTTTAGCGAGAAAAAAGCAAAGACGCAAAACAAAGACCACAGACTTAGTCGCTGCAAAGACAGCCAGCCTGCCTCTGGGGCGCTTTCGTTTCTTCCTAGCAATGTGCGTATAAGGATCTCTGTCCCTAAGATCACTGCCTCAGAGCGGATGGATGTCCTGGGAAATAGAGCTGTGTCCCTTTAACTGGACCTCTTTCCTGCACGTCACAGCTGACGCTTTACATGTTTGTCTGTCTCCCCACCGTAGGCTGTGCCAGAGACTTTGCTGCTTGCTATTGTATATTTGTGGTAAAGAATCTGCCTACAATGCAGAAGATGCAGGAGATGAGGTTCAATCTCTGGGTCGGGAAGATCCCCTGGGGGAGGGAATGACAAGCCACTCCAGTATTCTTGCCTAGAGAATCCCCATGGACTGAGGAGCCTGGCAGGCTACAGTCCCTGTTGCCATTTCCTCCTTCAGGGGATCTTCCTGATCCCGGGATCAAACCTGGGTTTCCTGCATTGCCAGGTAGATTCTTTACTACTGAGCCACCTGGGAAGCCCCAGTAATATCTTAGATATCATACCAGGACTTCCCAGGTGGTGCAGTGGTCAAGACTTCACCTTCTAATTCAGGGGTTGTGGGTTCAACCCCTGGTCAAAGACCTAAAATCTCACATACCTCAGGGCCAAAAAAAACCAAACAAACAAACAAAAAAAAAAACAACAACAAAATATAAAGCAGAAACAATATTGCAACAAATTCAATACAGACTTTAAAAATGGTCCATATCAAAAAAAATTTTTTTCCCATGATCACATCCTTGTATATAAATGTTAAGAGCAGCATAATTCACACACATCCATGTTTCCACCACTTCTTCCCTCCCTGCGATCCCCAACTAACCTGGCACTTCTTTCATGCTTGGACCTTGGTCCGTCTTTGTTGGTGCAGAATCTTCTGATATTTCAGCCAGTAGATACTCTGCAATCAAGAACAGGTGAGACGGTGTCTCAATAACGTCATGGCAGCTACCCTCATCAGGGATGAAAACATCTCCAGCTCAAAATACTGAAGGGAACCCACACTCATCTCAGCATCTCACAGTTTATTCCCCAATTCGTCTGCAGCAAGGAAAATGGAGATGCAGGGCCCGTGACAGTCTCAACACGGTGGCTCGGCGGGGGGTACCGATCAGTAAACATCCACTCTTATTTTGATTTTATAACCCTCATTTCCTACAGTGACAGATTTTATTATCCTGGGCTCCAAAATCACTGCAGACAGTGACTACAGCCATGAAATTCAAAGACCCTTGCTCCTTGGAAGGAAAGCTATGACAAACCTAGACAATGTATTAAAAAGCAGAGATTTCACTTTGCTGGCAAAGGTCCTTACAGTCAGAGCTATGGTTTTTCCAGAAGTCATGTATGGATGTGAGATCTGGACTATAAAGAGAGCTGAGTGCTGAAGAACTGATGCTTTTGAACTGTGGTGTTGGAGAAGACACTCGAGAGGCCCTTGGACTGCAAGGAGATCCAACCAGTCAATCGTAAAGGAAATCAACCCTGACTAGTCATTAGAATGACTGATGCTGAAGCTCCAATACTTTGGCCACCTGATGCAAAGAGCTGACTCACTGGAAAAGACCCTGATGCTGGGAAAGATTGAAGGCAGGAGAAGAAGGGGATGACAGAGGATGAGAAGGTTGGATGGCATCACTGGCTCAGTGGACATGAGTTTGAGTAAGCTCCAGGAGTTGGTGATAGACAGGGAGGCCTGGCATGCTGCAGTCCATGGGGTCACAAAGTCAGACGTGACTGAGCGACTGAACAACAACAATTTCCTATGAATAATACTAATATGTTTTCCATCCAGGGATTTTTTTTTGATTCTCAGAAGGAAGAGCTTCTGTTCAAGCCCTTTACGGACACAACAGATGAGCAACATCTGGGCGTGTACTACCTGTAAGTCTTCAGAGCCAATCTGGCTGCTCACACTTGGGACTTTAAGTTTTTGTCCACAGTTGAAGGAGAGAATTCCTCCTGATAAAGGAGAGCTATTATTTTTTTTCTACTACCTTTCTCCTAAATACCTTAAGATAACCACAGAACTTGATGTAAGTACATTGCTAGAATATGGGTACCAACATTCTGAAGGAGGGCAATCCTTAGAGAAGTTCCTTGAACCTTAGTCTCTAAATCTAAAGCAAGAAATAAGGGAGACACCCGTTCTACAGCTGTTACTGTTCTTAAAACAAAAAACAAACAAACCCAAATGCCTCAGACCTAGGGACACACACAGACTGAAAGTAAAGGGCTGGAAAAAGATATTCCATGCAAACGGAAGTCAAAAGAAGCAGGAGTAGCAATACTCATATTAGATAAAATAGACTTTAAAATAAGGAGATGGTGATGGACAGGGAGGCCTGGTGTGCTGCGATTCATGGGATCGCAAAGAGTCGGACACGACTGAGCGACTGAACTGAACTGAACTGAAGGCACTTCCCAGGTGGCGCTAGTGGTAAAGAATCCACCTGCCAATGCAAGAGACATGAAAGACTTGGCTTTGATCCCTGGGTCAGGAAGAGCCCCTGGAGGAGGAAATGGTGGAACATTCCAGGAAGATAGACAGAGGAACCTGGCAGGCTACAGTCCATGGGTTGCAAAGAGTCAGACAGGACCAAGCACATTCACAAGAGACAAGGAAGGCCACTACATAATGACTGAGGGATCTATCCAAGAAGATGATGTAACAATTACAAAGATACATGCACCCAACATAGCAGCACCTCAGTGCATGAGGCAGATGCTAGCCACTGTTAAAGGGGAATTGACGGCAACAAGAGAGTAGTGGGGGACTTTAGGACCCCACTCACACCGAAGGACAGATCTTCCGGACAGAAAATTAATAAGGAAAAACAAGATGAAGATTCACTTTCTTATTGAACCTTGGCAACAGCACGTCGTTGCAGCACAAATACTGTCCCCCAGATATAGAGAAGGAGAGACTTCGCCAGAAGTCACACATGTGGGGGCACCAGAGCTCTGGCTTGGCACTTTTGATTCCATGTCCCGTCTGCTACCTTCAACCCACCAGGCAGACCTGTCTTCTCCTTCATTGTTTCACGGGCTGGAGAGGACTTGGATTTCCAGCGAGGCAGGTTGAGCAGTGAGTGAGTAAGTTCTCCTAGTTCAGAGTCCCACTGTAGAGATGGACACCCTCCCACCCGCAACGGTACCTTCCCCATCCCCTGGGAACTTGAGGTCACCCCCTGTTTCCCCTACCCCCGAGGTCTGCCCCAATCTCACTCACTTTTCATCTTGTCCCTTGCCATCTCAGACAGTGCCGACAGGCTCATCTTTTCAAAGATGTCAATGGATGTCTTCCAGGCGAGAGATGCTCTGCAATGCTCATGCAGGAGGGAAGCGAGGGACTCCGCATCAGCCCTGTCCACCTGGATCAGCGGGAAGGAGCATGCTGCCGGTTCTGACGCGTGCTCCTTCAGGAGGGCCTTAAACGTCTGGAACTCCTCTTTGCCCAGCTGCTCGAAACACCACTGCAGTCCGTAATTGGAGAAGGGGGCTATTTTGGCTTCTCTCATCTTGACGCAAGGCTGAGGGCTCAGGTGGAATGGAAAAGTAGTCTTTGGTAAATGAAGCCAATGGGACCTGTTAGAAGAGTGAAGAGTTAGTTGCTCAGTGGTGTCTGACTCTTTGTGACCCCAAGGACTGTAGCCCACTAGGCTCCTCTGTGCGTGGGATTCTCCAGGCAAGAATACTGGAGTGGGTTGCCATGCCCTCCTCCAGGGCATCTTTCTGACCCAGAGATCGAACCTGGGTCTCCTGCATTGCAGGCAGATTCTTTACCTGCTGAGCCCTGGGGGACGTCATAGAGGAAGATTGAAAACACTTGCCAGTGAGTGATCCTGGCTAACAGGCTAGGCTCAACGGAATTGGCCAATGGGTTCCCATCACTTAGTGAAAATCAGTCACAGGGTTTTCAGATGAGTTGTTTCCTGTTGCGCTTGTTAACGTAACCTCCAGTTACACATACACAGTGAAGACTTTTGGTATAAAGGTATTCCGAAGACTTCCCTGGGAATACAGTGGCTAAGAGTCTTCCTGCCAATGCTGGGGACATGGGTTTAATCCCGGGAGGGTCCCCCATGCCGAGGGCAGCTGAGCCCATGCGGCAGAGCTCCAGGGCCCGGGAGCCTCAGCTCCTGATGCTCGAGTGCCCTGAGCCTCTGCTCTGCAGCGAGAGACTAGCTTCCACTCAGAGCCCTCGGGTAGCAACTGGAGAAACTGTTTTCTATGTCCATGCGTTCGTTTCATAGATAAGTTCATTTGCTGCACGGGGGTCTTGAGTGATCCTACAGAAGCTGTTAGGGTTACAGGGCCTGAAATCAGACCCCGTTTGAATATCGAGTCTTGGTGCCCCAGGCAAAGGCGTTTCACTAAGTAACTCAGTTTCCTCCTGCGACAAAGAGCACCCTCAGGACTGTAGGGTGTCGTAGAGCGCTTTGATGACCGTAAGCCATGGTGAATAACACCCCCAGACTCCTTTAAGACACAGACACACATCAGCTGGTCCTGACCTTCAAGTCAGAGTACCCCAAGTTCATCCTCTACTTTAGACCAAGGGGCTTGCCAAGTGGCGCAGTGGTAAAGAATCCGCCTGCCAATGCAGGAGACCCAGGTTCGATCCCTGGATCAGGAAGATCCCCTGGAAGAGGAAACACAACCCACTCCAGTAGTCTTATCTGGAGAATCCCATGGACAGAGGAGCCTGGTGGGCTACAGTCCATGGGGTTTGCAAAGAGATACAACTCAGCAGCTAAACAACGACTTCAGACCTAGAGGTTGGGAAGAGCTGAGAGATGTACCCAAATACGCCAAACAGATGTGTTTTGTGGGTGGACTTTTTCATCAAAGCAGAGCAATGGGACACACCTCCTTCTCTCTGAGGGTTTCTTTGGTCCCTGGGCTCTGACGAGTCCAACTGGAGAGACTGGGAGCAGAGAATAGGGCTCAGCGAGTAGGTTCCAACCAGGAAGGGAGAAAAACAGGGAGAGAAAGATTCCAGGGAGAAGGCAGGAGGAAACGCCCACCACCCTGGCTCCTCACCTCCAGGACGGGATCCCAACTGGCAAGCAGTGATGACGGGCCTTTGGGGGGATCTGTGTGGTGACGTTCTTGCCGTCTATTGGCTGCTACGTTCCGCGTGGGCACACCCAGGGTAGACGGGGAGCAGCGGCTCTCTGCACCTGCTTGCCCCGCCCCTTCCCACCTGTCAGGTGAGGATGCTCTGTTGGCCTTAGTTCACCTGTGCTGAAGACCTGAGGGTCAATACAGCCCTCACCTGGCTGGCCCAGAGCAATGGGGTGTGTGTGTGTGTGTGTGTGTGTGTGTGTGTGTGTGCGCGCACGCTAGCCCAGAGCAATGGGGTGTGTGTGTGTGTGTGTGTACCTGGCTGGCCCAGAGCAACGGGGTGTGTGTGTGTCTGTGTGTGTGTACCTGGTTGGCCCAGAGCAACGGTGTGTGTGTGTGTGTGTGTGTGTGTACCTGGCTGACCCAGAGCAATGGGGTGTGTGTGTGTGTGTGTGTACCTGGCTGGCCCAGAGCAATGGGGTGTGTGTGTGTACACCTGGCTGGCCCAGAGCAACAGTGTGTGTGTGTGTGTGTGTGTGTGTGTGTACCTGGTTGGCCCAGAGCAACGGTGAGTGTGTGTGTGTGTGTGTGTTGGCACTTGCTGACCACTCTCTAAGGATGCTGCTGTTGCTTATTCAGTTGACTTTCTCCGTAACACCCTCTTATCTGGATTCCTGTGAATTCATAGTATTTATGTGCTCTGTCCCTCAGTCGTGTCTCACTCTTTGCGAGCCCATGGACTGTAGCCTGCCAGGCTCCTCTGTCCATGGGATTCTCCAGGCAAGAACTCTAGAGTGGGTTGCTAGGCCCTCCCCCAGGGGATCCTCCCAACCCAAGGATCAAACCCACGTCTCCTGCGTTTCCTGCATTGGCAGGCGGGTTCTTTACCACTAGCACCACTTGGGAAGCCCCATGGTATATGCACCTGTTTGTTATCAAACAAATCTTCTCCAGTGTTCTAAAGTGCACCTGTGTTCAACATCGCTAATAAAGGAGATGCAAATCAGAACCACAGTGAGATCTCACCTGACACCTGTCACAATAGCGATCATCAACAAGAACACAAATACGCAATGTTGGCTAGGACTGTAATTTGATGTAATTTGAATGTAAATTGGTGCAGTCACTGGGGCAGGCATTATGGAGGTTTCTCTAAAAACTCCTTTGACATTGAAACTTCAAAAATATTAATGTATCTACTTAAACATAATTGTAATGTATAGTGGAACTCTATGCAACTCTGTTCTATTTTTCCCCAGTCTCCTGTAAATATGTTATCATACTTTAAAAAATGAGCAAGAGAAAAAAAGAACAAGTACATAAAAATAAAACTACCATATGACCCAACAAGTCCACTCTTGGGTATATATCTGGATAACCACAGAAGCTCTCATTTGGAAAGATACATGCACCTCTATGGTCATAGCGGCAGCATCCGCAATAGCCAAGGTATGGTAACAACCTCCATGTCCACCAACAGACGAGTGGATAAAGATGTGGTGCGTTTATACAATGGAGAATTACTCAGGCAGAAAAAAGAGCAAAATTTGCCATGTGCAGCAACATGGTTAGAATTGGAGGGTAGTATGCTGAAGTGAGGGCTTCCCTGGTAGCTCAGCTGGTAAAGGATCCGCCTGCAATCCTGGAGACCCCGGTTCAATTCCTGGGTCAGGAAGTTCCTCTGGAGAAGGGATAGGCTACCCACTCTGGTATTCTTGGGCTTCCCTGGTGGCTCAGACAGTAAAGAATCCGCCTGCAATGTGGGAGACCTGGGTTTAACCCCTGGGTTGGGAATATCCCCTGGAGGAGGGCATGGCAACCCCCTTCAGTATTCTTGCCTGGAGAATCCCATGGGCAGAGGAGCCTGGCGGGCTCCAGTCCATTGAGTCACAAAGAGTCAGATACGACTGAGCAACTAAACATCACACGTGCTAAAGTGAAATAAGTCAGACAGAGAAAGACAAATACTGGATTTTACCACTGATGTCTGGAATCTAAAAAGGCAACAAACTAATCAATGTACCAAAAGAGAGGCAGACACAGGCAGAGAATAAGGTACTGGTTAGCAGCAGCAGGTGCAGAGGGGTAATTTAGGGGTGGGGGAGATATCGGCTGTTGGGTTACAGGGATGTTGTGCACAACACAGGGAATTTATAGCCAGTGTTTTGTAATAACTGTACATTAAGTGGGACCTTTGAAAATGGTATAAAAAATAAAAATTAAAAAAATGCCCGTCTCAGTTAATAGTAAGACCAGCTATTTTGTGCCTTGAGTCTCCACGTGAATGGTTCTCTCCCAAAGCATTTCTTTCTTTTTTTCCCCAGCTTTATTAAGAGAATCATCAACCCTGCGTAGGTTTAAGGTGTATAATGTGTTCATTTCATGCACATATATTGCAAAACATTTACCACAGTAGTGAGGTGTCCCACCCCAGTAATTCCCAAATTTCTCTGTAGCTTGGAGGAACGTTTAAAATCCCTGAGCCTCAGGCCACACCCATTTCACTTAAGACAGGATGGCGCCGGGCTATTGTGTTGTTTAGTCGCTAGGTTGGGGTCTGATTCTTGTGACACCATGGACTGCAGGATGCCAGACTTCTCTGTCTGTGAGATTCTCCAGGCAAGAATACTGGAGTGGGTTGCTATTCCCTTCTGCAGGGGATCTTCCCAACCCAGGAATCGAGCCCATGTCTCCCGCATTGGCAGGCGGGTTCTTTACCACTCAGCCACCTGGAAAGCCCTCTGCTGCTGCTGCTGCTGCTAAGTCTCTTCAGTCATGTCCGACTCTGTGCGACCCCATAGACGGCAGCCCACCAAGGCTCCGCCATCCCTGGGATTCTCCAGGCAAGAACGCCGGAGTGGGTTGCCATTTCCTCCAATGCATGAAAGTGAAAAGTGAAAGTGAAGTTGCTCAGTCGTGTCCAACTCTTCGAGACCCCATGGACTGCAGCCTACAGGCTCCTCCGTCCACAGGATTTTTCCAGGCAAGAGTACTGGAGTGGGGTGCCATTGCCTTCTCCGGGAAAGCCCTCTATGGTATCTTTAAGGAGTCTGTGTAATACAATGTGCCCCAAAGGTGGCTCACCTCAAGACGGTGTCCCTCCTTGCTTTATTTAGCAAAGTGGGGGTCTCTGAGGTCCTCCAAGGGAGTGTATCAGTGGGGGGGGGTGTTTTATGGATTTAAGCTGTCCACCTCCCAGCCTGCTGACCCCAGGGAAAGCATTTTGGGGGCTACTGTTCCTCATTCACCGTGAATCCTCTCACCTGTACGTGATGTGTCAAACTCTGGGCTTTGGAGAACAAGTTAAAACCAGTTTTCCCTTTAGAGTCTGACTTCGGATGGACCTTTATTTCTGTCTGACTTTGAAAGAGTTGAGTGGGGGTTGGGGTGGGGGTTGAGGGTCCCAACTGCTCTGACTTTTACAACAGAGTCCCTTTATAGTGTAGAGAAGCTGACGCAGGTCATACCTGGTCATCACTTTATGTAGAACAAGATGACTGTTCCAGAATGTAACCAAGCGGGCTCTGATAGTTCTTAGACTTTACCTGGCTTTGATGACCTTGATGATTTTTGAGTACTTGTCAGAGTTTCCCTGGTGGCTCAGACAGTAAATGCAGGAGATGTGAGTTCGATCTCTGGGTCGGGAAGATCCTCCGGAGGAGGGCATGGCAACCCACTCCAGTATTTTCGCCTGGAGAATCCCATGGACAGAGGAGCCTGGTGGGCTATAGTCCTTGGGGTCGCAAGAGTTGGACATGATTGAAGCCATGAACACACAGGCGTTTTTGTAGGATGCCCTTCTAGTGATATTTGCCTTGATGTGTTTTTCATAATTAAAATATAGTTTTGAGATTTGGGGAGGGGTAAAGTACCATTTTTAATCACATCACATCAAGAATAAATATCAATACAGCACAATTTGTCAGCGTTGATATTATTCTTGGTTAGCTGGTTGATGTGTCTGTCGGGTTTCTCCACTGTAAATCTGCCCTGCTTTTCCCTACCTTTCCATCCTTCACTTTTTGAGTGGGAGTCACTAGGCATGGCACACACTTAAGGAGTCGGGGGAGTTCACCCCTTCTTTTGACAGCAGAGTGTTTACATCAGTTATTTGGAATTCCATGTGGAAGACTTGGCTATTCTCCCACATTTATTTATTCATGTACATATGTTATAGAATCATGTGCGTTTGTATTTCATCACAGCGCCGGCTGAGCCCCGCGTCACGCTGCAGCTTCCCACTGGTTCTCCGTTGTGCTCATGGTAAAGGGTGTAAGTTTCCATGCAGCTCTCAGTTCTTCCCACCCCCTCCTGCCCCTGCTGTGTCCACAAGTCTGTTCTTTGTCTGCATCTATTCCTGCCCTGCAAATAGGCTCACCTGTACCATTTTTCTAGATTCCATACATATGCGTTGTTGTTCTTCAGTCGCTCAGTCATGTCTGACTCTTTGCGACCCCGTGGGCTGCAGCATGCCAGGTCTCCCTGTCCATCACCAACTCCCAGAGTTTACTCAAACTCATGACCATTGAGTCGGTGATGCCGTCCAAACTTCTCATCCTCTGCCGCCCCTTTCTCCTCCTGTCCTCAATCTTTCCCAGCATCAGGGTATATGCGTTAGTCACGATGTTTTTCTGACTTAAAGTATCGTCTTCCACCTAGCTTTTAAAAATGGTTTGCCGAAACCCTTTGGGGACATCAGGGCTTTTTAGGGCATGGGTCACTCATCTCTTTGGCCCTGCAGTAAACCTTCCTCTGCTCCACACTGCAACGTTTCAGTTTGTTTCACTTCCGTGTGCGTTGGGCACATGAACTCATGTTAACAAAAAGAAAATGACTGTACGACTGCTTTTGAGGTCTTTGAGTTCTAGATGCTGTCCTAACTTTTAACTAGTTGTGTGCTAGTTAGCCGTGTTTGCTGTACTGTGCTCCCTCGTGTCCAACCCCAGGGACTGTAGCCCGCCAGGCTCCTTTGTCCATGGGATTCTCCAGGCAAGGATACGGGAGTGGGTTGCCATTTCCTTCTCCAGGGGATCTTCCCCACCCAGGGATCAAACCCTCGTCTACTATACTGCAGTTGGATTCCTTACCACTGGGCCCCCAGGGGAGTCCTGGGCTAGATGGCTAGAACCCAAAAAGCCCATAGTCTGGGGAACTCCCAGCTGGTCCAGGGGTAGGACTCCACGCTTCCACTGCCAAGAGCCCAGGGCTCAGTCTCTGCTCGGGGAGCTGAGGTTCTACAAGCAGGGTGGCTGGAAAACACCAGAGCAAAGTCTGTCCTGGGTGGTACAGTCCTTCCAGGAGGTTGCACAGGAAGCCACCTTCATGTTGTACAACTTCTCAAGGCCCTAGGATGATAACTGGGGAGGCAGAATTGAGGAAACCACCCTCTAGACCCCCAGTCTGGGCCCAGGCCCATCCTAGTATAAGTCACAGAGAAATTCCCTTTGCTTTACTCTATTAATGGACTAACCTCCTTTAAAAAGTTGAGAGTCACACTTCACTTTTTTTGTTGTTGTTTTCAGCTCAGTGGCTTAGTTGCTGCACAACACGTGGAATCCTAATGGACCAGGGATTGGACCCCTGTCTCCTGATCGGCAGGCAGACTCTTTACCACCGAGCCACCTGGGAGGTCCACCTTTCACCTTTTAAAAAGAGTTCCTTAAACATGAGGTAATTTCCCTTTTCCATTGCTTGCTATATTATCTTCCTTGGATTTTTCTCCCCCGAAACTTTAAGCTTTTTATTTTGTGTGGGGTATATGATGTTATGATATTTTCAGGTGAACAGGAAAAGGACTCAGCCACACATATACATGTATCCATCCTCCCCCAAACTCCCCTCCCACCCAGGCTGCCTCGTAGCACTGAGCAGACTTCCCTTTGCTGTCAGTGGGTCTTCTTGGTTATCCATTTTGAATACAGCAGTGTGTGCATGTCCCTCCCACACTCCCTAACTGTCCCTCCCCTCACCTGGCCCCCAGGGCAACCATAAGTCCGTTCTCTAAGTCTGTGAGTCTCTGTTTCGTAAGTCAGTCCATTTTTATCATCTCTTTTCGTTCCACACACAAGGGATGTCACATGATATTTCTCCTTCTCTCCCTGACTGACTCCACTCAGTAGGACGCTCTCTAGATCTGAACCCTCTTTCAAAGCAAGATGTCTTCCTTTGTAACAGTTGACTTTCAAGTCTATTTATAAATAAACACTCGAAACATTTTCTAATTGCATTCATGCACATTTTTAATTCAATTCTTGCAATACCCCAGTAGGTGAGTCTGTGACACTGTTAACAGGACATATTCAAAGACATCTGGAAGCCAGGAGTAGACATGAGCTGGAACGCTCCTTACCATGGTGACCCCAATTCCATGACTAATCTCTGTTGGACACACAACCTTCAGTATCTCCCAGGGGGCTGTTTGCAGATCATGCTCCATAACATCTCCTGGAACTAACTGCACCATCCCAGACTCAGAATGGCCCACAGACAAGGCAACCGATTCCCGATTTTCATCAGGAAAAAAACCCACAACTATATCCAGGGCAGGGGGCTGGGGTCACGAGATCAAACCATCCCTGAGGCCTGATCACAGAACTCATCTGTCCAGTCCTGGACCATCTTCAGGACATCCTTGTTCACCACTGGGCCCTCCAGTCTTCTCGTCATGTCCACTCCATTGCTTTGTTTCTTCTTCCTGTGAAACATAAGAATCAGTGTATGCTTTTTTTTTTTTTTGCAGTCCTGGAAAAATACATAAATCCTCTAGAATAGAACTTCAGCACCCAGGAGATGGATAAATGCAATACTGCCTGTCAGATCAGTAAACAAAGGATGTCACAGGCATCAGCGGTTGCAGGTACAGCCAAAGGTGAGCTGGTGAGCCCCGAGGGAACTCAGGAAGGAACAGCTGCCGTCCAGCAGCCATCAGACTGCACCCACTCCCCACAGTGAGCCCTGAGGAAACTCAGGACGTGAAAACAGGATCCTGGCCCCAGGGAGCTGAGGTGCACATCAAAGGAATGGTTGCAGCGAGCCCACAGTCTTCCAACTTCCCATACACATGCTAAGTCACGTCTGACTCTTTCTGAACCCATGGACTGTAGCCCATCACGCTCCTCCGTCCATGAGATTCTCCTGGCAAGAATACTGGAGTGGGTTGCCATTCCCTTCTCCAGGGATTTTCTCTACCCAGAGATCAAACTGGGGTTTCCTGCATTGCAGGCAGATTCTTTACCACCGAGCCACCTGGGTAGACGAGAACATGCATACACTGCTATATTTAAAATAGATAACTGGACTTCCCTGGTGGTGTCTAGCAGCTAGGACTCCGTGCTCCCAGTGCAGGGGGCCCAGGTTCAGTTTCTGGTCAGGGAACTAGATCCCACATGCCAGAACTAAGATCCTGAGCAGCCAAATAAATAAATATTTTTAAAAATAAAATAGATAACCTACAGGACCTATTGTAAAAAAAAATTAAATTTTTAAATGCAAAAAAAAAAAAAAAAGAGCAGACGGGAGTATCCGGGTCCACTTTCTCATCACAGACAAGCAGGAGTTGGAGTGTGGCAGCCCCATGAGGGAACTGTAGACCCCCAGCAAAGGGGTGCAGGATGTGGCCGCCTCCGCCAGCAGCACCTCGGGCCCAGGGTCGCCCTCCCGACAAGGCGCCTTCCCTCCCAGGCCTGTGGCTGCCGCACCGGAAGCTGCGGGGACGTACAGGACGACCTCGGGGCGGAGCACCCTCTTCAGGGCGGCGTCCTGCAGGAGCTTGGCGCCCCGGAGCCCGACGCCGTTTCCGCTGAGGTCCAGGTGCCGCAGGGTCCGGTTGTGGAGGAGCACGGAGGTCAGGGCTGGGCAGCAGACGGAAGTGAACTGGCACTCCTCCAGCCTGCGGGAGGGAAACAGGCCGCGGCTGAGCGACGGCCAGCCGAGCTGTTCACAGCCCGGAAGGCATACTGTGGCCGGAATACCTCATTTCCTTCTGAATAGTCTAATGCTTTCAAACTGTGGTGCTGGAGAAGACTCTTGAGACTCCCTTGGGCAGAAAGGAGATCCAACCAGTCCATCCTAAAGGAAATCAGTCCTGAATACTCATTGGAAGGACTGATGCTGAAGCTCCAGTGCTTTGGCCACCTGATGCGGAGAGCCAACTCATTGGACCTGATGCTGGGAAAGATTGAAGGTGGGAGAAGAAGGGGATGACAGAGGGTGAGCTGGTTGGATGGCATCACGGACTCAATGGGCATGAGTTTGAGCAAACTCTGGGAGTTGGTGATGGACAGGGAAGCCTGGCATGTTGCAGTCCATGGGGTTGCATGGAGTTGGACACAACTTAGTGACTCAACAACAACAGAAGTTTTATTTTCCTTTTAAAAATTTTATATTGGAGCATAGTTGGTTGACAATGTTGTGTTAGTTGTAGGTGTTCAGCAAAGAGATTCCCTTGTACATATATATGTATCTTTGCTTTTAAAAATTTTTTCCCGTTTAGGTTATTATAGAGTGTTGAACAGAGTTCTTCCGTGCTACACAGTAGGTCCTTGCTGGTTATCTGTTGTATATATAGTAGCAGTTTTAAAAAATTAAACTGTATAGCACAGGGGACTCTGCTCCATGCTATGTGTTAGCCTGGTTAGGAGGGGAATCTGGGAGAGAATAGATACATGTATGCCTATGTTAGGGCCAAGTCCCCTCACTGTTCACCTGAAACCATCACAACATTGTTATCAGCTATGCTGCTGCTGCTGCTGCTAAGTCGTGTCCGACTCTGTGCGACCCCATAGACGGCAGCCCACCAGGCTCCTCCGTCTCTGGGATTCTCCAGGCCAGAATACTGGAGTGGGCTGCCATTTCCTTCTCCAATGCATGAAAGTGAAGTCGCTCAGTCGTGTCCAACTCTTAGCGACCCCGTGGACTGCAGCCTACCAGGCTCCTCCACCCATGGGATTTTCCAGGCGAGAGTACTGGAGTGGGGTGTCATTGCCTTCTCTGGTTAATCAGCTATACCTTAATACAAAGTAAAAAAGTTAAAAATAGATCACTTATTAAAAATATAGTTGATTTACAATGTTGTGTTAATTTCTGCTGTACTGCAAAATGATTCAAATATACATATATTTTTTTTTTCACTTATGGTTACCTGGAAATGTATTCCATACTTGCAAATATACTTCACTCAACCTAGGAGATAAATCAATATTTAAATCCCAAGACTAAATTTCTGGAGTAAAAGAATTGTGACCTGCAGTGGATTCCCTTCGAGTAGTTCATTATCAACAAAAATGAAATCCATTATCAGGATTAATCCTAGGAATTAAAGGTGTAACATAAAGTGATTTAAATGATCTAGACTTCAGTGATGTCACTTAAATGTGGAATATAAGAAATCACACAAGTGAGTAAAAATGCAAAACAGAAGAAATCTCACAGATATAGAAGACAAACTAGTGTTAACAAGGGGGAGATGGAAAAAAGGGCAAATTGACTAATTGAATTAAGACATACAAACTATTAAGTATAAAATCACTAAGTAACAAGGATGTATTGTACAACATGGGGAATTGTAGCCATTATTTTAATAATGTTTAATGGGGTAAACATTAAATGTAAAAATACTCTGTAAAAATACTCTGGGTCCATACCCAGACGTAGGGCTGCTGGATCATGTGGGCCGTGCACAGCCTGTGTCTCACAAACACCTCCCGTGATTCCCAGGAATGCTAGGGTTTAAGGACCATCATTCCAGGAAAAATTCTTGTATTCAGTGAAACATAAAGAAAATGTGTTAGTTTTAGACTAATACCTTAGCCGTAGATGGAGTCTTTCGAAATCAATGTTTATGCTTAGGGACTCTAAAAAAAAAAAAAAAAAAAGACTCTGTAAAAATACTGAATCACTATGCTGTATGCCTGAAACTAGTGTTATATGATAAGCAACTGTACTTCAATAAAAAAAAAACAAAAGCTCACATATCTGAGTGAAAAAAAGACCTAGACTTAGAACCCAGATCATACCAATAGTGAACAGAAAATGCAGGTAGGAAAGAGGCAAAAAAAAAAAGTGTATATGCATAATTGAATCACTTTGCTGTATATCTGAAACTGACACAACATTGTTAATCAATTCTAATAGAAAATTTAAAATAAATAAAAAATAACTCTAAAAAAGTTTCAACCTTTGTTACTGGAGAAGAGATGTTTCCAAATCTTTTCCAAATATCTGGAGTAGCCACTATAACAATTAAAAATAGGATAGATCCTTTTAAGTCACTGACTAGTATGATGTTGGCATAGAGACGTTATAAGAGAAGAAAAAATTACATACAGAGAAAAGAGTCCCTAAGCATAAACATTGATTTCGAAAGACTCCATCTACGGCTAAGGTATTAGTCTAAAACTAACACATTTTCTTTATGTTTCACTGAATACAAGAATTTTTCCTGGAATGATGGTCCTTAAACCCTAGCATTCCTGGGAATCACGGGAGGTGTTTGTGAGACACAGGCTGTGCAGGGCCCACATGATCCAGCAGCCCTAGGTCTGGGTATGGACCCAAGAAATAGAAACGAGAATATGAGAGTTATCTGCACCTCATGTTCACAGCAGCACTGTTTACAACAGCCATGATACGGAGCAACCTAGATGCCCATCGCCAGAAGAGTGGGTAAAGAAGGCGTGCTAGGCACGCACAGGGGGATACTGCGCAGCCGTGAAGCAGCAGCTGTGGCATGTTACACAGCAGCACACATCCCAGCCACCAAGCACAAGGAAACCCTGCCGTTTGTGATGACTTGGGTGGACCTCGAGGGCATAACGCTCAACGAGATAAGCCAGACACACACAGACAAATGATGCAAGAATTTGCCTTTCTAACAACTTCCCAGACAAAAACACTCATAGTCTGAGCCACTTCCCACGTGGCTCAGTGATAAAAAATCCACTTGCCGATGCAGGAGATGTAGGTTTGATCCCTGGGTCAGGAACATCCCTGGGAAGAGGAAATTGCAACCCACTGCAGTATTCTTGCTGGAAAATCTCATGGACAGAGGAACCTGGCAGGCTACAGTCCGTGGGGTCGCAAAGTCGGATGCTACTGAGCAACCACACACACACACACACACACAGCCCACAGGGTCACAAGAGTCAGACAATGACCGAGCGACTGAACAATATTTGAGGACTACACTCTGAGAACCACTGCTCTGAAGCTTCTAAGTCCTTTACCCAAATGGATGGCAAATCCCAGCAATGCAAAACACATCTCCACATTCTACCCTGAGAATTTTACAGACCCCGGGTCCCAAAGGAAGCAATGGGGACAGCTTACTCGAGAACCTGGAGGCCAGAGTCAGGGTTCAACAGGGGCTGACACAGCAGGACCACGCCGCTGTCCCTCAGGCTGTTACTGCCAAGGTCCAGACTTCTCAGGGTTTTATTTTTATCAAGAGCAGATGCTATATCTTGACAGCACTCGGAGGTCAGGGCGCAATTCCTCAGCCTGCAAAGAAACACCAACCAAACGCCTTTAAGCTTATTTTCTGCCTTTTGTATTGTTTTTGTAGAACAGCTTTACCTAAATATAATAATTGATGCTTTCGAACTGTGGTGCTGGAGAAGACTCTTGAGGGTCCCCTGGACAGCAAGATCAAACCAGTCAATCCTAAAGGAAGTCACCCTGAATATTCATTGGTGATGCTGAAGCTAAAGCTCCAATACTTCGACCACCTGATGTGAAGAGAAGACTCATTGTAAAAGACCCTGATGCTGGGAAAGACTGAGGGCGGGAGAAGAGGGCGACAGAAGATGAGATGGTTGGATGGCATCATTGACTCAATGGACAAGAGTTTGAGCAAGCTCCGGGAGACGGTGAAGGACAGGGAAGGGAAGCCTAGCGTGCTGCAGTAGATGGGGTTGCAAAGAGTCAGACACGACTGAAGTCATTTAGCACACATGCACAGCATCGCTGAAAAGAATTTAGCATGATCTGGTGTTGGAACTGCCTCAAGCTAATGGCTCCTGCAGTGACGAAAAGATGTCAGCATCTCTGACATCTCACAAAGCTGTGCCTCTGTGATTCCCTGCTGGGTCGCCTGGCACATAATCTGAGAACTCTGTCCCTAGCTAGTTTGCCCCTGAAACTGAAACCACTGCCATCCTCCTCTCTGTTACGCTTTCTTCCAGTATGCACACAATGCCATGCGTGCAGTAGGTGCTTGATCAATCCGTGGCATAAAGGAACATATAACATACACACGGCAGTCTCTCCCCACTGCCCTATTCTTCCCCAGGGAGTTCCAGAGAGCAGTGTCTAGGGACTTACACCAGCCTCTGCAGAGGAGACGGAAAATGTCCCAAGATGTTCCAGAGCTGCTTCACCCCGTCATCCTGCAAGGCGTTTTCTGCCAGGCTCAGGTGGGTCAGACTCTGGTTACTCACGAGAGAAAAGGCAAGACTTCCGCAGGAAAGCGGCGTGAGGTCACAATTCTCCAGCCTGTGGGTGAGACACTCGCAGTCGGGATGCAGTTTAATTTGTTCCCTTGACTGGGTTTTTCCTGGTCTCCTGCTGAAACTCAACGGTTTCCATCTGGGCTTCCGATCTAAAGGCAGACGTCTCCTCCCACTTCTGTGACCACCTCTTAGGGCTTCCCGGGCTTAAAGAAGAGGACTGGGGGTCATGATGTGAGAAGAAATTGTGGATCAAGAAAAAAGTTATAGAGAGGGATGAAGAGGGTGAGAAAGTGACCAGCAGGGAGTCTAAGAGTGAAGACATTTATGGAGATGACGTGGGAAGAGACAACATGTCTGAAAGTTACAGAAAGATGGAAAGGTGCCCTGAAGACGTAAGGCAGGCCTGCGTGTTAGAGAAGCTAAGGTGCAGCGGCTTCCTTGGAGGTCCAGTGGTTACAGCCCTGCGCTTCCACAGCAGGGGCACGGGTTTGATCCCGGGTGGGGGGATCTAACCTCCCACATGCCCTGTAGCCAAAAAGCAGACAAAAAAAACAGCTAAGGTGGAGAGGATGGTTCTGAAAGCGTTTTCATCCACAGCGAAGGAGGGCAGATGTAAATAAGAAAGTGTCTGCGGTTGGGACTTCTCTGGTGGTCCAGTGGCTAAGCCTGCACGTCCCCAGTGCAGGGGCTCAGGTTCGATCCCCAGTCAGGGAAGTCGATCTCACATGCTGCAACTAAGACCGGCTCAGCCAAATAAAAATTAAAAAAATTTAAATGTTACAAAAATAAAATGGAGGAAAGAAAGTATCTAATGTTGGCATCACTCGGTTTGGTGACAGCTGATCCCTGGACTTGCCGTGGTGATCGTTCTGTGAGCTAGAAAGTACCAGGTCACCAGAAACTCACTCAGGTTGTGAGTCAGTCATCCTTCAGTTAAAAAATAAAATCTAGTGCTTGAGTTACACGTAAACAGCAGCATGTCATTTTCCCCTCAACAGATGGGCCAAAGCCGGAGCAGTAACAAGAGTCTGATGAGAATTTGGCGTGGGGGGATTTTCACACGCACCGCAGGTGGGCCTGCAAATTGGTACGTGTGGTCTGGAAATGAGCCTGGTAATCCTGAAGATGAGCGCTCTCCGTGACGTGGCAGTTCTACGTGTGTGTGTGTGTGAACAGCTCAGGCCTCAGCGGCGGATAAGACAGACACTTAGACTGTTGCGTGTTCATACACACGTTACCGCTCAGCACCAAAGAGGAACAGCCTGTAGAAAAGCGAAACACAGGAGATGTCGGTTGGCTGGGAAAAGCACACACGGCTGATGAGGCCGCTCAAGAGCCCGAGGGTCTGCAGACCCGTGCTCCGTGTCGTCCGTGTGTGGCCGTGTCGCGGCAAACACAGGTAGGGAGCCTGAGCCCACCTCCAGATGGGGCGGGGTGGGGGTTCCGGGGCCAGGGCCACCCGTGAGGAGGGAAGACGGTGCCGGCGAGGTTCCAGTGCGAAGAGGGGCTGATGATGCGCCAGGATCGCTGTGCTTCTACCTCCCGGGACAGCAGGTGCGGACACGTGCTGGGCTAGAGCCCTGTCTGTGTCTCTGTCTGTCTCTCCCATTGTCTGTCTGTCTCTGTCTCGCATTCTCCCTGCCTCCTTGTCTGTCTCCCTGTCTGTCTCTCCATCTGTCTCTCCATCTCTGTCTGTTTGTGTCTCTCTCTGTGTGTCTTTCCCTGTCTCTGTCTCTCAGTCTCTTTCTTTCTGTCTGTCTGCCTGTCTCTCTCTGTCTGTCTCTGTCTCTGTCTCCCTGTCTGTCTCTCCATCTGTCTCTGTCTCTCTATCTCTGTCTGTCTGTCTCTGTCCGTCTCTCAGTCTCTGTCTCTGTCTCCCTGTCTCTCCATCTGTCTTTGTCTGTCTGTCTCTGTCTGTCTCTGTCTGTCTCTCTGTCTCTGTCTGTGTCTGTCTGCCTGTCTCTCTCTCTCTGTCTCTGTCTGTCCGTCTCTCAGTCTCTGTCTCTGTCTGTCTGTCTCTCTGTGTCTCTGTCTCTCTCTCTCTGTCTCAATCCTTCACTGTCCCTCCCACACCATTAACAATCACAAGACTTTGCTTTGTTCCGTGATGCACTCTCCCCCCTTTTCTGTTTTTCTCCATCTACCGACCATCTGAGGCACAGCATGGCACCCGGTAAGACTCACGACAGCCTCTCCAGCTGGGGCGCCAGCACGGGGGGACACTGCTCGCCCCTCTCCAGGGAGACACGTCTCAGCATCAGGGTCTTCAGATGGATGTTCCTCTTGAGACTCCTGGTGAGCTCAGCTCCGTTGGTGGGGTCGAACGGGCAACCTTCCAGCCTGCGGGAGTCACAGCGACAGCAGCCCTGAGCTCCCGGGCGGCGTGGTGCCCCCAGCCACCTGACCTTGCATCCTCCTTGGCCCTCGTCCCTCCCCAAGAGCCGTGGGAGGGGGCTTCCATCCTCCCTGGGTGAACCCGCATCCATTCAGCATCTGAACTGCACATCACCAACGGAAAACAGGCTTCCCTGCTGGCTCAGCTGGTAAAGAATCCACCGCAACGCGGGAGACCCCGGTTCAATTCCTGGGTTGGGAAGATCCACTGGAGAAGGGAAAGGCTACCCACTCCAGGATTCTGGCCTGGAGAATCCCATGGACTGTGTAGTCCACGGGGTCACAAAGGATCAGACACGACGGAGCGACTTTGACTAGCACAATAGAAAACAACACACGAGGGGCCGTGACGAACGGGCGTGGGGTAACCGTGGGGCTCCAATCCCAGACAGGGACTCTGCCTGCCCTTGAGCACATCTTCTTTCCACGTTTATCCGCCAAACCACCTTCAGGATGAAGAACCAGTGGACAGAGTGGGGGCTGCAGGCAGGGGGCGGGGTGGAGGAAATGATGGTTAAAGGGCGCAACCCCCCAGTTATAAGGTGACTGAACTCTGGAGATCTCTGGTCCAGTCTGCTGATGGTGGTTAACTCGATGGCCGTGTGCACAGAAGTGGCTAACAGAGCTGATCTCAAGTGTTCAAACGGCGGCTTGTGAGCCGGCCAAGGGGTTAATTAGCCTGACGGTGGTGAGCGGTTCACAGTGCGTGCATGTATGAGACCATCATCTTAAAAAAGAAGCTGAGTGAACGGTCACAAATAGGAATGAAAGGCTGCCATTTGCAGCAACAGAGATGGACCCAGAGATGATCATACTGTGTGAAGTGAGTCAAACACAGACATTTTGGTATCACTTATATGTGGAATCTGAAGCATAACATGAAAGAATTTATTTACTGAAGAGAAAAAGACTCACAAACATAGGATACAAACTCACAGTTACCAGAGGGGAAAGGGGTGGGGAGAGGCAGAGATCAGGAGTCTGGGATGAACAGGTGTATGTTCAGAATAGATTATGTCCAGAATCGATCACGTTGCTGTACAGCAGAAGCAAAGACAATGCTGTAACGCAACTATAGTCCAATTAAACAATAAAGTAGATGAAGCAACCAGGGTTTCCTCTATAGCACAGAGAACTGTAGGGCTTCCCAGGTTAAGGACCCGCCTGCCAATGCAGGAGACACCAGTTCCATCCCTGGGTCGGGAAGAACCCCTGGAGGAGGGCCCGGCAATCCACTCTAGTATTCTTGCCTGGAGAATCCCCCTGGACAGAGGAGCCTGGTGGGCTACAGTCCATGGTGTCGCACAGAGTTGGACAGGACTGAAGCAACTTAGCACAGCACAGCATAGCCCAGGGAACGATCTTCAATATCTCACAATAACCTATAATGGAAAAGAATCTGAAAAAAAATCTATCTGCAGAACGGAATTGCTGTGCTGTACACCTGAAGCTAACACGATATTGTAAATCGATGACACTTTGATAAAAGAAGAAAGCTGGGTGAAACGAGCAGCAACTGCACACAATGAGACGTCAGCCAGACTGAGCCTGCGACCAGCGCCCTGGGTGCCGGCGTCCTCTCCCCGCCGCGCCTTGGGCCTCACCTGAGAAACTGCAGAAAACACCATGGGTGTTTCAGGGTGTTGCAGAGAGCGTCTATCACTTGGCATCCCACTTCCGTGTCTTGTATTTCCAAGTGTCTCAGGTACTGGTTTTCCACCAAAACTCTGATGATGCCTTCACTCACCACGAGAGAGCCCACACGCTTAAAGCTGAAGAAGCAAGCGGTGGCAGTTATCACAGCGTCCTACGAGCCCATCAACCCTGAACACTCTCTGGAAGGATGGATGCTGAAGCTGAAGCTCCAGTACTTTGGCCCCCTGATGTAAAGAGCTGACTCCTTGGAAAAGACCCTGATGCTGGGAAAGAGAAAAGGCGGGAGGAGAAGGGGGAGACAGAGGATGAGATGGCTGGATGGCATCACTGACTCGATGGACATGAGTTTGAGCAAGCTCTGGGAGATGGTGAAGGACAGGGAAGCCTGGCGTGCTGCGGTCCATGGGGTCGCTAAGAGTTGGACACGACTGAGTGGCCGACACGGAGGTCAGGCTGACTGGCACTCACATCAGTTTCCGGAGGTTACAGTGGGGATGCCTCAGTGCTGCGGCAAGAGTCTCCACGGCCTCCGTGTCCATCACACTGTCTCTCACAGTCAGGACTTCCAAACTCTCGTGTGTCTTAAACACAGAGCAGAAGTCTTGCCACCAGAGAGAACGCCTCTCACTGCCTTCTGGTCTGTGTGGGAGTGAAAAAAACAAAAACAAAAACAAAAACAGAAAAAATGGCTCATCAGTAGCGATTAAGCTCGAGAAAACCTACCAGCAAACCCAGGACTTACTTATGATCATGGATCCCTTTGGGGCTTTCCTGAGATGTCCTCATTTAGAAAGTGGCCCAGGAGACTTGCCTGGTGGCCCAGTGATTAAGAATCTGCTTCGCAATGCAGGGGGTGTGGGTTTGATCCCTGGTGGGAACTAAGCTCCCACATGCCTGCAGAGCAGCAAATCCCCGCGCTACAGCTACTGAGCCCAGGAGGCACAGCTGGAGCGTCTGCGCTGCGAGGGGAGATCCCACACGATGCAAGCAGGAAGCCGCTGCCGCCACCCAGACCCCACGCAGCCAAATGCATAATACATACTTAAAAAATAAATACAAAGTTGCCCAGCAGAACGGCTCTGAGACTTCTCATTCTATTCCAGGAGGATTTGTGGCCCCACTTACAGTTTAACGTGACTGAGGGAGAGAGAGCTGAGCTGTGATCAGTCAGGATTTATGTGCAGGCAGGAATTAGGTCACCAGATAGAAATCATATTCTTACTGTGTGCCTATGAAATTGTCATTAAGGAGAAACGCCTTGAAGCAAGTCAGAGAAGGAGAAGTATCATATGACACCCCTCGTATGTGGATCTAGAGAGAAATGATGAAAATGAGCTTACGAAACAGAAAGAGACTCAGACTTAGAGAACGAACTTATGGTCCAGTTCAGTCGCTCAGTCGTGTCTGACTCTTTGGGAACTTATGGTTAGCAGGGGGGAAGGATGGGGGGAAGGGATGGTTAGGGAGTTTGGGATGGACATGCACACGCTGCTATTAAAATGGAGAACCAACAAGGACCTTCTGTAGACACAGGGAACTCTGTGTATGTAGGGCTGAGTCCCTTCACTGTTCACCCGAAACTATCGCGGCATGGTTGATTGGCTCTACCACACATAAAGTAAAACGTTTTAAAAAGGAAGAAAAAACTCTATAAAGGAACAGAATAAGGGGAAAGTATCATTATTACTATTAGGGCATGGTGAGCACAGAATCTAAACTCTCTCCCAACAGCAGCGTGTTCAGTGGTTCGGCTCTGGTCTTCGCCTTCACTCTTCCCTGTCAGAGACCCCACTGGACAGCACGTGCCTGGAGACTGAAAACATTACAGTGTGTACAGAATGAGGGGGACAGACAGGGGAGCCCCACAGAATGAGGGGGACAGACGGGGGACCCCACAGAGTGAGGGGGACAGACGGGGGAGCCCCACAGAATGAGGGGGTGATAGAGGGGGGACCCCACAGAGTGAGGGGGACAGATGGGGGGAGCCCCACAGAGTGAGGGGGACAGACGGGGAGCCCCACAGAATGAGGGGGTGATAGAGGGGGGAGCCCCACAGAATGAGGGGGACAGACGGGGGAGCCCCACAGAATGAGGGGGACAGACGGGGGAGCCCCACAGAGTGAGGGGTGACAGATGGGGGGAGCCCCACACAATGAGGGGGACAGACAGGAGGGAACCCCAGGTGCGTGAGGGGGAGGGCACTCGGCATAGCAGGAAGGAAGGTGATCTGTGCATCTTGCTTTTTTGTTCCAGTATTTTCTCGGTTTTAGTGGAACTCAGCAACCCCAGGAATACTGTCTGTCCTGTTATTTTCCCCCCAGCTTAGGAGTTACTTTCTCTTCCATTTTATGCTTTTCCACCAGCAGTTTGGGGCTTCCTTGGTGGGTCAGCTGTAAAGAACCTGCCTGCCAGTGCAGGAGATGTAAGAAACATGGGTTCGATCCCTGGGTCAGGAAGACCCCCTGGAGAAGGACATGGCAACCCACTCCAGTGTAGTCCCCTGGAGAATCCCATGGACAGAGGAGCCTGGCGGGCTACAGTCCGTGGGGTTGCCAAGAATCAGACACGACTTATCAACTAAACAACAACAGGAGGTTTAGAATGCCACACACTCTTAGACACGTGGGTCAGTGAAAGTGTACCAAATGTTCACGACAACCCTCAACCGAGACATAAACGTTTGTTTCCTGCTCATGTTTTCAACGAAGCCATATTGTTTCAAGCAGAATTTACTCGGAATATGACTAAACACATGCTCTGCAGAACATTTAACCCAGCACTTCCTTTAGTTGCATGAGAGAGAAAAAAAATACACGAAGTTTCTCTAGTTCACTGATGGTCTCTGGGGTTCAGATAATGAAGTCACCACTGAGCCCACCACTACCAATTCTTTTTTTTTTGTTAAACCAGAACGGCCGGTTTATAAGACAAACTCCCATGCGCAAGGGATCCACTCACGACAGGCGGTCACCCTTGATGCCCAGGAGATGCTAGACAAGGTTCCCCAGCAGGACCTCGAATCCCACCGAAGGAGAGATTCGAGCACTTACTGGGGGGAAGGAAGAGGGCCTGGCAAGAGGCTGGTGGCTTTGGCGACGGCCCAGGCGACGGTCAGTTCTAACTCCCGCAGCTGTCGGCAGAACTTGAGGCAGAAAGCGGAGACCTGCAGGTCTCTGATCTTGCTGATGACCAGCAGAGACTTACGGTGGTCGTGGAGGATCTGACCCACGAAGACCTCCTCCCGGATCTCGTGCAGACAGTAGAACAGCTGGGGGAGCCCGTGGTGTGGGGTTGGGGGGTCACCGTCGGGCGGCATGGTGGCGACCTTCAGCAGTTTCCTCTTGTTCCCCAGGGACACCTTGCACCCAAACAGCTGCTCCACGGCTAGGGCGCACGTGTCATTCAACAGGCCAAACAGGAACAGCGCCATCCCGGCCAGGTGGTTTTTCCTTCTCCCAGGATGAGCAAGCAGCTGTAAGATGCGGAAGTGGTCCAACACTTGGAAATTCCTGAGCCTCTGTGGGAAGCAGAGGACGAATAGCAGGGCAGCAAAGAACTCCTGGAAGCTCGGGTGGGCGAAGGCGACGAGGTCCCCGCCGGCCACCGCCCTCCGGAGGACCCTCACCCCAAGAAACACCTCGATGTCCCTTTCGTCCAGTCTGGCCAGGTTGAGGTCCATCTCACTGAACACCCACTGGTTCTTCCACATGCCCTCCACAGCCAAGGAGCACAGGCGTTTCAACTGCTCCTGGGGGGTCTCGCCGACGACATGCCTCACCCTGGTTGGCAACAGGCTGGAGAGGTAGTGGATGAACACGGCCGTGGCGTTGGGGAATGCCCGCGGCAGGCTGCTTCCTCTCTCCATCTGTTGCTTCAGACAAGAGCAGACCAGCCAGCAGATGACGGGGACTCGGCACATGGAGAAGAGGACCGCGTTGCCCATGGCGAAACGCAAGGCTGCGTCGGCATCGCGCCTGTTTTTGAAGTACGACCTGAAGTACCTGGATCTCTCAGGTGCACTGAAGCCCATCAGGGTGATCAGAGAGGGACTGTTCAGAAAGGGGCTCACGGTCTTCCACAAGCTGAACCTCAGGAAGACGATGATCGTGGCATCAGGGAGCATCCTTTTGCTCAACAGACTGGTCAGGAGGACGGAGCCTGGCATCTTCTGGCTCCAGTCTTCTCTCAGGTCCTCCTGTCTGTCTATGAGGGTCAAGGTTAGTTCCTCGAAGCCATCCAGCAGGAGGAGGAGGTGTTCTGGGTGGGAAAGGATCCTAGACGCGAGAGCCGGAGACCCGGACAACTTGCAGGCGATCAGCTCGGAGAAGCTCTGCTCCTCCGGCCGGTCCATATCCTGGCAGTGGAGGTAGAAAGCGAGCCAGCCCTTGTGGGCGTAGAACTTGTTCTCTGCCCACTGCTGCATCACTTTTTTGGCTATGGTGGTTTTCCCGACGCCGGAGTCTCCCTGAAGGACCACGGTCTTGGGCTGTCTTCCTTGGGGCTTTCTGGGGAGAAGAAGACACTGCAGGAGTGTGTCTTCTCTGCAGGGCTCTTGGTAAAAGAAGTCCATGTTGTTCCCAGGCCAAGATGTCCTGTCCCACAGGGTTGAGTGCTCACTCATCACACGTGCCTTGTACTCCCGAATTTTATCTGCAGGAACGAGACGGGGGAGACACAGGGTCCAGCATCAGCTGTTTGTGAGAACTAACCGATCAACCAGAGAACGAGCCTCCGTGTCTACCGCCGGCTCTGGGACGCAGGTGCACTGATCAGGCACTTGTCCTGCAAGCCCTGGTGGTCCAGGGGCTAAGGCTCCATGCTCCCAATGCAGGGGGCGCGGGCTCTGTCCCTGGTCAGGGAACTAAACCCCACATGCCACAACTAAGACCTGGCACAGCCAAAAATAAATTAAAAAAAAAATAAATACGAAGAAAAAAAAAGACTGAATCCAACCAAGGGAGAGAGAGAAGGATGGTGGCTGGACTTCCTCCTGAGATGAGTTCACAAGCACTCCTTTATCTGAAGTTCTGATTCACAGAAGGGACACTGGGCACACCCGTTTGCAGCGCCCCCCACCTCAGGAAGCCAGCATCTCATCCGAACCCACCGCCTCTCGTCTGCCAGGGTCTACGCAGGGCCAGCACGTACCAGACTCATCTTCCTCCAAAGTCAGCTCCCTCTTTCTCAGGCTCAAGGCCTCTGGTTCCAAGTTAGGTAAAATTTCTGGAACAGACCGAAAAAACAAAAAGGAGGCTGTCTCATAGGCATGACAAGATGGACAGAAAGACAGAGCCGCCCAGAGGCAACAGGGCCTTTAAGGAGAGTGGCGGCCAGGCCATCCACAAGTCTCATCCTCTCATCTTCTTGGCGCAGAGAGAGGAAAATACCTCGGCTTCCATCACCATGTTGGGAGGTGAGAATGGTGCAGAGGCAGACGGTACCAGGGAGGGTGTTTGTGTGTGTGTATTCAGTCGCTTAGTCGTAATGTAAAGCCAATGTCAAAAGGGTGGGGAGGGGAGGGAAGTTCTAGAATAAAAGTGTTTTAAAAGCCGTAATGCGGGCGTGCTAAGTTGCTTCAGTCGTGTATGACCCTTTGTGACCCCATGGACTGTAGCCTGCCAGGATCCTCTGTCCATGGGATTCTCCAGGCAGGAATACTGGAGCAGGTTGCCATTTCCTTCTCCAGGGGATCTTACTGACCCAGGGATCGAACTCATGTCTCCTACATTGCAGGCGACTTCTTTACCATGGAGCCGCCAGGGAAGCCCGTACATGTGTGTGTATGTGTGTGTGTACACACACATATACACTCCACTTCTTGCCCTTGTTCAGCTGGCCCACAGGAGCATCTGAGAAAGCACTGAATTCTCCAGCCCCCAAGCCCACCCCCCTGCTCTGTTCTAGATGTCCTCTCACCGTTCAGCTCCCTCTGTGTCTGAAGACACAGCTCTGTCTGGTTCATCTTGGCGAAGATGTCACGAGCCACCTCCCAGGCACGTTGTCCCGGGAAGTACTCAGTCAGCAGATGAACCAGCTCCCCGCAGCGGGCTGACTTCAGCTGGTCCCAGGTGAGCGGGGTGCAGCCGGGTCTGGGGTTCTCCTCCACCAAAAGCTGCTTGAACCTCTGTAGATGCTCCGCGCTTACAGAAAGCATGAAAGACATGACTCCATTTCTGAAGGGGAGGGTGGAGGAGGAGGAGGACTCCAGCAAGGGAGGGGAGACACCAGAGGGGGACAGAGGGGAGGACGGGCAGGAGGAGGGGTCAGAGTTCAAGTTCATGTCACCCATGGTCACTCAGGGTTGGGAACCGCAGCACCGGCGGGCAGAGGGGACCAGCTGGAAGAGAAGACAGAGGCAGCCTGTGGAGACATGAGGTTACAGAACGTGAGAGCACCATCCCGGGGAGGAGGTTTATTTAGACTTGATGGAGCCTGGCGGCTTCCCTGGTGGTCCAGACCTAAAGAACCCGCCTGCAGTGCAGGAGATCCGGGTTCCATCCCTGGGCGGGGAAGAGCCTCTGGAGGAGGAAATGGCAACCCGGTCCAGTGTCCTTGCCTGGAGAATCCCATGGACAGAGGAGCCTGGCGGGCTGTAGTCCATGGGGTCACGAAAGGGTGTGATATGACTGAGTGACGAACACTGTAACCGGTGAAGCCTGTCACGTGCTGGATTTTCTCTTTCCCTCCCTTCCTGGGAAACTCTCTGTCCTGTGGAAAGACCTGGGGTCCATCCGGTGCTGGGGCTCAGCATTTAGACTCAAATCCACTCTGGCATTTATTCTTTTCTCACCTTTGATGGCAGGAATCTTATCATAGCTGCCGGGCACGGTTCTCAGAGAGACACCCCCAGAGGTACATTTAAGACAGCGCCTGGTACATCAAAGCGAGTAGTGACTCGGGCTTCCTTCTATTCCATGGTTATTTTAAAGACTCACTGAGTGTTTATAAAAAGCACCTGAAATCAACGTCTCCATTTGATTGTGAAACATTCAGGAGAGGGATGACGGTGAGACCTGTGTGACAACGGGGAATTTTTTAGCACTGCTGAACTGTACAGTTAAATGAGGTTAATATAGTAGGTTTAATATTGTGTCACTTTTACCACAATAAAAAAAAAAAACCAATGTCAAAAGGGTAGGGAGGGGAGGGAAGTTCTAAAATAAAAGTGTTTTAAAAGCCGTAATGCTTTTAGCCGTACTTGCTAAGTCGTTTCAGTCCTGACTCTTTGCAACCCTGTGGACTGTAGCCTGCCAGGCTCCTCTGTCCATGGGATTCTCCAGGCAAGAATACTGGACTGGGTTGCCATTTCCTTCTCCAGGGCATCTTCCCAACCCAGGGATCGAACCTGCGTCTCTTACGTCTCCTGAATTGGCAGGCAGGCTCTTTACACCAGTGCCACCTGGGAAGCTCAAACCCTGTAATAAGCAGATGCAATTTGTGCTCCTAGTTTAAATAAGACAGCTGTAGGAGATATTCTTAGGATAGCTGGGGAAGTTCGAATATGGATTTGATAATATATGGTATTAAAGAATTAATGTAAATATTTTTTAAAAGGTATGTATGTTATTCCCTGCTACCTATCTTCTCCACATCACATCCTTCTTCCACCGGCTTGCACCGGATTTATTGTGTGTAAAGAGTGGAATGTGGAGGAGAGAGAATGAAGTCTTTATCAGGAGGGGCTTGAGTCTCGGTCTACTTATGCTCACATCCTATTGCTTCTCTGAGTTTTTTTGTTTTTTAAGATTTTGGGATGTGGACCATTTTTAAAGTCTTTATTGAGTTTGTTACCATAATGCTTCTGTTCCATGCTTTGGATTTTTGGCCACAAGGCACGTGGGATCTTAGCCCCCTGACCAGGATGGAACCCGCCCCCTCCCGCCCCCGCACCGGGAGGTGGGGTCTCAACCGCTGGACCACCAAGGGGGCCCCTCTCTGAGTCATCTTTCCTTATTATCCTTCAGCGCTCATCCCCTCATCCGGGAACCTCCCGGTGGCTTAAGTCATCCCGTGCTGGGAGCTGACTCCAAGTTTTCTCTCTCCCTTTGCAGCAGTGGTTGTGGATAATTGCAAGCTCCCCGTGGATAAGAACCACCTCCACTCTTGATTCCGTTATTCTGCTATTTGAGCAAAAAGAAGAAGCCTAGGTTAAGAAAAAGGAAAGATCTTCAATATAACAACCAAACTTCACACCTCGAGGAACTAGAAAGAGAAGCGTGAATGCACGGGTCTGATCCAGTAACTGTGGGAAAGTGCCGTGGAAGACTAGGACGTAGAAAAGGAAAACAACCCACTCACCCCGAAGGGAGCTAGGCTTCCTGGCTCCTTCCTGTCACAGACATCTCCCAAAGCAGAAAGAGAAGGCGCTGGGCCGGCCCGCCGTCCACCTTTATAAGTTCTGGGCACCGCTCAGCTTCCGCCTTCGTTTCCCATTGGCTGCGGCTGGCACGTTGCCGCCTCCTCACCGCACAAGCTGGAAAGCATTTAGCATTCTGAGTGGGAGGCCCTGGGCTGCAAGGCTTATCCTCACGGGTGCTCCCATTTGGGAAGGACCTGCGCCCCTACCTCTTCGATTCAGCAGAACAAGCAACTTTAAAAAATTACAGGTTTGGGGAGTTCCCCCATACTCGTAGAGGGCAAAACGCCTGTCCTCAGCCTAAAGATGCTGCGTCCAGCGGTAAACCTCTAGAGCCATTAACCGGATGATCTTGTTCCCATGACCGTCACCCCTATTTGGAATGTAATTTCACTGAGCAAAAGGAAGGTTTTGGTGTCAGCAGGTCCTAATGTGGGTCTCCCCGAAACAGACCGTCTCAGAGGGAGACCCAGAGACAGAGCATGTCAGAATATCACACACACACACACATCTTGGTCATAGCTTTTCCACAAAATCTGTTGGGTTTTCCAATATGTAATCAAGAATCTGCATATACAGCTTTACCTGTTCTTTTCCAGGCCTTACGCCTTGCTCTAATTGCTTCCTCATTGCTAAATTTAAAACTAATTACAATTGCCCATTGCCTGGATCCTCAGCCTATTAAAGGTGGAAGGCGGGGCACATTGTGGGTTATTCTCAAATATCCTTTGGTATTGATTTCTAATATAATTCCACAGTGACAAGAGAAGAGACTTTGTATGCTTTCAAAACCTTTAGACCGTGACATTTTTTTCACCTGGTTTACATCCCTGGATATGTTCAGTCCTAAAGGAAATCAACCCTGAATATTCATTGGAAGGACTGAAGCTGAAACTCCAGTACTTTAGCCACCTGATACAAAGAGCTGACTCATCGAAAAAGACCCTGATGTTGGGAAAGATTGAAGGCAGGAGGAGAAGGGGACGACAGAGGATGAGATGGTTGGATGCCATCATGGACTCAATGGATATGATTTTGAGTAAACTCCGGGAGATGGTGATGGACAGGGAGGCCTGGTGTGCTGCGGTTCATAGGGTTGCACAGAGTCAGACACGACTGAGCGACTGAACAACAACACGTTCCAGTGTCTCCTAGTGTATACTCCATGGGAACCTGAATAGAATTTATTCCCTGCTGTTGTGTGAAAACTGTATAAATCTTAATTGTTGAATTGGTTCATAGTGCTTTTTAGATCTATAGTATCCTTCTATGGGCTTTCCCAGTGGCTCAGTGATAAAGAATCTGTCTGCAATGCAGGGGTTGCAGGAGATGCAGCTTTGATCCCTGGATCAGGAAGATCCCCTCGAGTAGGAAATGGCAACCCACTCCAGTATTCTTGCCTGGAGAATCCCATGGACAGAGGAGCCTTGCGGGCCACAGTCCATAAGGTTGCAGAGTCGGACACGACTGAAGCAACTTAACATCACACACACATATCCTTCTACTTTCTGTCTATTCATTCTATTGATTTCTGAGAGTTTAATATTGAAACTCCAAGTAAAAGTCTTAATTATCTACTTAAAAAATAATTGCAATAGATAGTGGAATTATATGTAACTTTGTTCTGTTTTTCAAGTCTACTGTAAATGTGCTATCCTACCTGCATACTTTAAAAGATTTTAATAAAAGGGGGGGAAAGGTGGATGGTGGGGCGGACCAAGTGCATTTTCCTTCTGCTTTGGGAGATGTTTATGACAGGAAGGAGTCAAGAAGCCTACTTCCCTCCAGGGGTGAGTTAAATGAGTTAAAATTGTTCGTTAAAATCACTAATTTAATTGGTAATACAATAGTAAATAGTGGTGGTATAAAGACTAAGCTGCCTTGATCCTGACTTCAGTGGAAAAGCCTCCGTGTTTCTGATGGAATGGGTTCACCGGTGGTTTTCCTTGCATTGGGAGAAGAAATGGTTCCAGATGTGGTTGTGATTTTCAGACGTCATGGACTCTTTTTTTTTAATTTTATTGAAGCATAGTTGATATACAATGCTGCGTTCATTTCTCCTGTACAGCAAAGTGATTCAGTTACACGCAGACACATACATCCTTTTAAATAGTCTTTTCCATGATGGGTTATCCTGGGAAGTTGAATACAGTCTCCTGAGCTCTGCAGTAGGACCTTATCCCTCCTCTATAATCATTCACATCTGCTAATCCAAAGCCCCAGTCCTCCCCAGCCTCTCCCTTGGCAACCACCAGTCTGTTCCCTATGTCGGAGCCTCACAGACTCTTTATTCATCTCTTCTTTCATCATCCTATTAAGACCTCTGCACACCCCCCCTGCCTCGAAGACGGTTGTTGTTTTTCAGCTGCTAAGTTGTGTCTGACTTTGCGACCCCATGGACTGCAGCACACCAAGCCTCCCTGTCCATCACCAACTCATGGAGTTTACTCAAACTCATGTCCATCCAGTCAGTGATGCCATCCAAACATCTCATCCTCTGTCGTCCCCTTCTCCTCCTGCCTTCAGTCTTTCCCAGCATCAGGCTCTTTTCCAGTGAGTTAGTTCTCATCAGGTGGCCAAAGTATTGGAGTTTCAGCTTCAGCATCAGTCCTTCCAATGAATATTCAGGAGTGATTTCCTTTAGAATGGACTGGTTGGATCTGCTTGCAGTCCAAGGGACTCTCAAGAGTCTTCTCCAACACCATAGCTCAAAAGCATCAATTCTTCGGCGCTCAGCTTTCTTTATGGCCCCACTCTAGGACAGGTATTCACACCAGTGGCCTCCGGCTGATGTGGGAGATTTCATTTACATCAGCTGGGTTTTAATTAGAACCCCAACTCTGCATCCCTTTCCTAGCCAGGACAACTTACACCTGGAAGAGAAGGACTCCAGGATCACCTATGGCAGGTGGCTTCTCCACCCTCCAGAGACAGCTGCGACGGAGGGGGCGGGACACCCGCAGACAGACCTGATAGGAGCTGGAGGGGCCCCAGGGCCAATCACGGGCTGGGGAGGGGTGAGGCAGACTGCTTCGGGTCCGGAGTCTGCGTTCTAGAAACTCGCAAGAGCTGAGAAGACAGCTTGGTGAGTGAGGTCTCTTTACTCTGCGGCTCAAAACTTTTCCTTACTCTGGCTTTTTATTTCTTTTCTTTTTTTAAACAGCTTTGATGTGATGGATTTAAAGGTAAGGGGGAAAAAACCCCAGCTATATTGAGGTATAATTGAAAACAAACAAAAAAAACACACACACACAAAAAAAACCCAACCCTCAACACTGCAAACATTTAACAAGCAGCTTAATGAGTGTGGGCACAGACAAGGGGAGACCTAGCCAGAACCTCCAGAAGTTTCTTTGCAGGGCCTGTGTGTGTGGTGGGAACATTTAACATGAGGCTGACCCTCTTACAATTTTCAGGGTACAAAAGAGTATTGATGACTGGGGGCCCTTTGCTGTAGGGCACATCCCCAAACTAATTCCTCCTGCATGACTTGCATTTACTCTGTGGGAGATACATAGTAATACAATAGGATCTTAGCCTTAAAAAGGGGGAAAAAAAAAAAAAGTGTTAGTTTCTCAGTCGTTTCTGACTCTGTGAGCCCATCAGGCTCCTCTGTCCATGAGATTTCCCGCAAAAATGCTGGGCGGGTTACCGCTTCCTCCTCCACGGATCTTCCCGACTCAGGGATGGAACCCGGGTCTCCTGCACTGGGAGGCGGATTCTTTACGGCTGAGCCCCCTGGGAAGCCCTCCTTGTGGAAGAGAGAGGTCAGTAAGCACAGAAAAACAAGGCAGGCGTGCTGCGCGGAGAAAGCAGCGCGTGGCTGGATTCGGCTGCGCGAAGCGGGTGACAGTCGCGGTGCCTGGCCTCCGCTGTTTCCGCAGGAGCTGTTCCTGTTGCGGCTGGAGACCTCGCTCCCGGGCCGATGGCTTCCCCTGCCGGCATTTCTGGGCATGATGGTGCCCGTGACCAGCTGCTGTCCCACCTGAGGGGCTTGGATCCCTGGCAGCTGGAGGACTTCAAACTCGCCCTGCAGTGCCCGGAGCTGCTGCCGGAGGGCGCCCGCAGGATCCCCTGGGCAGACCTGAGAGCCGCGGGCCCCGCCGACCTGCTCTGCCTGCTGGAGGAGCGCTTCCCCGGGAGGCGGACTTGGGAGGCGGCCCTCCGCGTCTTTGAGGACCTGCGGCTGAGCTCGCTGTGCGAGCAGATGCGAGCAGAGCTGCACGGTGAGCGGGCGGCGAGCGCGCTGCGGGGCGTTTGTGGGGTCCTCCCTGATTGCTAGTCCCCCCTGAGCGGGAGCCTCCCTGACGGGCTGTGAGTCCGGCGCCCTGGCACGGGAGAGGGTGGTGATGGTAAGGAAAGCACCAAGAGGGAACTGAAAGTTCAGCTCTGTTCCTAGACAGCTTTTGTTTCAAAAATATTTACTTTTTATTCATTTTTGGCTGTGCTCGGTCTTCACTGCTGCGCCCGGGCTTTCTATAGTTGCAGTCAGCGGGGCGTCTTTGGTTTCCGAGCACAGGCTCTAGGTGCACGCGGGCTCCAGAGCACAGGCTCAGGAGTTGAGCAGGAGTTTATTTGCTCCATGGCCTGTGGGATCTTCCCGGACCAGGGATTGAACTGGTGTTTCTTGCATTGCAAGGCAGATTGTAGCCACTGGACCACACAGGGAAGCCCTGCGGTTTTTTTTTTTTTTTTTTTTAAAGCTTATTTAGTTATTTGAGTTTCCCCAGTGGCTCAGTGGTAAAGAATTCGCCTGCCAATGCAGGAGACATAGGAGATGCAGGTTCGATCCCTAGTCTGGGACGATCCCCTGAAGAAGGAAATTGCAATCTATCCAATATTCTTGCCGGGGAAATCCCGTGGGCTACAGTCCATGGGGTCTCAAAGAGTCGGACACGACTGAGTGACTTAGCACGCACATCAGTGTAAGACAGTTCTCTGTTCCCTACACACCTTCCAGCATTGATTGCTTGTAGACCTTTCGATAGCCATTCTGACTGATGTGAGCTGATAGCTCATTGTAGTTTTGATTAGAATTTTTTAAATATTTAGCAAAGTGGAGTGTTTCTCTTTTTTAAAAAATTGGAGTATAATTGCTTTAAGGTTACAATGTACTTTAAAAAAACGGTAGGAGTAAACTTGGAAATTGGCTTCTTGACCGTCTGCCCTGCTTTGAATTCTTTTTCCTGGACTTACTCCAGGACATTTGTTGACCACGAGTATTTTTCCCTTACATCCGGAAGGCCAGGTGAATGTTAAGTGCCCATCAGCAGAGGTTTTTCAGGTGTTGTTACCAAAAGTGGCGACAAGGTGGCGGCACGCGCTACTTGATAATTTAGTTTTTAGTTTCTACTGGAGTCGAGTTGATTTCCGATGTTCTGTTTGTTTACAGGAAATACCTAGACGTTTATATATTATTCTTGGAGTCTTCCCATTTAGGTTATCACAGTGTGTTCGATAGACTTCCCTGTGCTATTCAGTAGGTTTTTAAAAATTATCTGTTTGATATATACTGGCGTGTATATGGACTTCCCAGGTGGTTAGCAAGAGACGCGGGTTTGATCCCTGGTCCATGGAAGATCCCCTGGAGGACCAGGATTCTTGCCTGGAGAATCCCACGGACAAAGGAGCCTGGTCGGCTACAGTCCATGGGGTCGCAGAGAGTCAGATGCGACTGAAGCATTTTAGCAAGAGGCTCAGGTGTGTATATATTAACCCCAGCCTCTTAATGTATCCCTCCCAAGTTTTTGTAAAATCATAAGATGGTTTTCTTAGTCTGTGTCCGTTTATAAGTAAGTTCGTTTGTGTGGGTTCATAGATTCCACCTGTCAGTGATATCTTAGCGTGTTTGTCTCTCTCTGACTTCCTCCACTTAGCATGATCTCTCGGTGGCATTTTTTCGTCCTTCGGGCCGAGTGTATTCCAGTGTCTAGATGCATTGGTGATGCTTCTTTGTCTATCGATGGACATTTTGTTTGATTCTCTGCCTTAGGTATTATAAACAGCGCTGCCCTGAAAATAATGGTGCGTGTGGCCTTTAAAATTATGGTTTTCTTGGTATCTCAGGCAAGGAGTGGGCTTGCGGGGGATCGTGGTTTAACTCTATATTTAGTGTTCTAAGGAATCTCCATACCGTTTCCTTCCTGGCCGCACCCACCTATTTACCTCCGGCCCACAGTGTCGGAGGATTCCCTGTTCCCCTCGCCGCCCTCGACAGCATTTAACCTCTGTAGATCTTTTGGAGGATGGCCCTTCTGAGCGGTGTAAGCTGCTCTCCTGGTAGATTTGATTGGAATTTACCTAGTAACTGGTGATGCTGCGTCTCTTTCCATGGGCTTTTAATCTTCTACAGTGTGAGTACAATTTACCTTTTGAGATTGGCTAATTGAAAGCCTGCCCTGTTTTGAATTCTTTTCCGGTGATTTACCCCAGGACAATTTTTTTTTTTTTAATTGGAGGATGATTACAGTGTTGGGTTGGTTTCTGCCATACATCACCATGAATCAGCCACAGGTACACGTATGTCCCCCGCCTCTTGGAGCTCCCTCCCACCCCCGCCCGCCCCTCTTAGCACCGGGTTGAGCTTTCTCGAGGGCAGATGTCAATTACAGCCCCGCAGGCCTGGTGAATATTAAGAGCCGCGAGCACGATTTCTAAGTGGTTGTTGCCCAAAGCTGCCACAGGGCGGCAGCATTTCTTCCCGCCCAACTCGGGTTACCCGGGCAACCAGAGCCTTAGGGCGAGTCCTGTTCCTGGGATGTTAATTAAAGTGGAGACACCTAAGGCTTGTGTCTCCTTCTTTCTCCTTACCCTTGATCCCCCGACACACCCAGTTCCTGCCACACAGCTCTGCAGAGGGAGCTGTCCTCAGGCGGGGACCCTAAAGGAGGAGGCTGGAGGTGGGAACCCACCCCCAGGACGCACGGAGCCCAGAGACCCGGGTTGGCTCTGCTGCCGAAGAGACGCCTGGGTCTGGAGACCGTGGGCCCAGGCAGAGGGGAACAGGAAGGCCAGCTCCGGGGGCGCTCACTGCGGGCACAGCCTGCCCAGCGCCCTCAGCCCCAGGACAGTCCCGCCGGGGACCCGAGCCTGCTCCGGCCCCAGGGCTGTGACGCCAGCCCGGGTCCCCAAGGCCTGAGGGGAAGAGAGCGTTTCTTCTCTCTGTCTCTCTTTTCCCTCCCTTCTTTATTTTCAGTTGGAATATACAGGTGATTTCCAATGGCTGTGGGTGTGTTTTTCAGGTGTACAGAAACTTATTTGTCCATAGACGTATGCATGTTCTCTTCCGGTTCTTTCCCATATAGGTTATTACAGAGTGTTGAGTAGGGTTCCTTGTGCTCCGCAGTGGGTCCTTGGGGATTCTTTTATAAATAGTGTGTCTATGTTATTCTCAAGCTGCTAATTTCTCCCAGCCCCTCACCTTTCCTTTTTGTAACCTGAGTTTCTTTCCCGAGTCTGTGAGGCTGTTTCTGTTTTGTAAGCAGTTCACGTGTATCCATGTTTAGATTCCAGCTGGAAGTGGTTTCATGGGATTCTTGTCTTTCCCGGTCTCGCCTACTTCCCTTGGGATGAGCCTGTCTGTTCTCACCCCTGGCTGCAAATGGCGTCCCTCGTCCTTCTTGGGGTTGAGTCACATTCCTTGAGTCCGTGCGCCCCACCTCCTTTATCCAGCCCTCTGCCCTTCTGCACTCAGGTTGCTTCTGCATCTTGACTGTTGGACCTGGTGCCATAATCATTGTGGCACGGGCGTCTTTTAAAGTTTTGGTTTTCTGAGGATCTGTGCCCAGACTGGGATGGCTGGGTCACATTGTACTTGTTGAGTGTCTTCGAGAACCTCTGTACTACTCTCCAGAGCGGATGCAATGATTTCCATTCCCACGCACGGTGCAGGAGGGTGCCCTTCTTTCCACACCCTCTCCAGCATTTATGGTTGTCGAATATTTGAGATGTCCATTCGGTCCAGTGTGAGCTGATACCTCATTGTAGTTTTGATTGGCATCTCTGTAATTAGTGATGCTGAGCATGTGTTCATGTGCTCTGATGAAGTATCCATTTAGATCTCTAGCCCATTTTTCTACTGCATTTTAAAAAATATTGAGCTGTACAAGCTGTTTGTATGTTCTGGAGATGAATCGCTTATGGGCCTCTTCATTTGCAAATATTTTCCCCATTCTGAGGGCTGTCTTTTTCTTTATAAATTCCCTTGCTGTGCAAACGCTTGTAAGGTTGATGAGGTCCTATTTGTTGACTTAAAAAAAATTGCATTACTCTTAAGAGCTGGATCCAAAGAGAACTGCCTGCGATTAATGTGAAACCTGGCTGCCTACAGTTTCCTAGGAGGTTTATAGTATCCGTCCTCTGCTTTGTTATGTTGAAAGCTTTTCATGTGATTAAAAAAAAAAAGTGTGAGCAAAACTCACCTCTCGAGGTTGCCTTCATCACTGTTTGTTCTCTTTTGAATTATTTTGCCAGGACCTACCCCAGGACAGTTTTTGAGGACAGATATCATTTCCTTACATCCTGGAAGAGCAAGTGGTCATGAGCACAGGCTTTTCAGGTGTTGTACCAAAAGCGGCCACAAGGCGGCAGCATTTCTCCATGCGCAACTTTTTTTCTTTTGTAATTTAATTTTTATTTTCGATTGGAGTAGAGTTGATTTCTGATGTTGTGTTTGTTTTAGGTGTACCGGAACTTGATTCAATTACACATATATTTATATCTTTTTTTTTCCGGTTCTCTTCCCATGTAGGTTATTACAGTGTGTTCAGTAGACTTCCCTGTGCTCTTCAGTAGGTCCTTTGGATTATCTATTTGATAATAAGTACTGTGTATCTGTTAACCAACCTTTTAATGTATCCCTCCCCGTGGACTTAAAAAAATAATGTTTCTTTTTTAGTCTGAGTCTGTTTCTGTTTATAAATGAGTTCATCAGTATGAATTATCGATTCTGTCTGTAAGTGGTACACCATTTCTCTTTCCCTCTCTGACTTCACGCCGTATGGTAAATCTCTAGGCCCATCCATGCTGCTGCACTGGCATTTTTCGTTCTTTTTGATGACTGAGTGTATTCCAGGGTGTAGGTGGACCCGTTCCTCTTCGTTTCTCTACTGATGGACATTCTGGTTTGATGCTGTGTCTTGTATATTGTGAATAGTCCTGCCCTGAAGCTTACTCCTTGGAAGGAAAGTTATGACCAATCTAGATAGCATATTGAAAAGCAGAGACATTACTTTGCCAACAAAGGTCCATCTAGTCAAGGCTATGGTTTTTCCAGTGGTCATGTATGGATGTGAGATTTGGACTGTGAAGAAAGCTGAGCATCGAAGAATTGATGCTTTTGAACTGTGGTGTTGGAGAAGACTCTTGAGAGTCCCGTGGACTGCAAGGAGATCCAACCAGTCCATTCTGAAGGAGATCAGCCCTGGGATTTCTTTGGAAGGAATGATGCTAAAGCTGAAACTCCAGTACTTTGGCCACCTCATGTGAAGAGTTGACTCATTGGGAAAGACTCTGATGCTGGGAGGGATTGGGGGCAGGAGGAGAGGGGGATGACAGAGGATGAGATGGCTGGATGGCATCACTGACTCGATGGACGTGAGTCTCAGTGAACTCCGGGAGTTGGTGATGGTCAGGGAGGCCTGGCGTGCTGCGATTCGTGGGGGTCTTAGAGTCGGACATGACTGAGCGACTGAAATGAACTGAAGATTGAGATGCACGTGTTGTTTTAAACTGTGACTTTCTCCGGACCTAAGGCAAAGGCTGGGGTTGCCAGATCAGGTGGTTAGTCTGCGTTTAGTGTTTTAAGACTTCCCTGGTGGCTCAGATGTAAGGCGTCTGGTGTTTTAAGGAATCGCCCTACTGCTTTCCTTGTGGCCTCACCCACCCTCCTCCCTCCCCGCCCACAGAGCAAGAGGAGTCCCTGTCCCCCCGCCCTCCACAGCCATTATCTTTGTAGCTCTTCCAAGGATGGCCATTCTGGGGGGGGGTGAGCTGATAGTACCTTATTGCCGTTTTGATTGGCATTTCTCTAACAGTGATGCTGAGCATCTTTTCACGTGCTGTGTGGCCATCAGGATGCCTTCCTTGGAGAAACGTCCATTTAGGTCTTTGGCTCATTTTTCCATTAGGTTATTTGGTTTGTGTTTTTTGATATTGCACTGCATGTTTCAGAGATGAATTTTCTGTGGGTATCTTCGTTTGCAAAGGGTTTTTTTTTTTTCTCATTCTGAGGCTTGTCTTTTTCTGTATGGCTTTTCCTAGCTGTGCAAATGCTTTTCCCTTCATTGAGTTTTCTTTTTCATTATTCTGAGTTGGGCCCAAAAAGCATTGCCTGTGGATAATGTGAAAACTCGCTCCGCCTATATTTTGCCCAAGAGGTTTAGAGTAGTCGTGCCCCCATGGAGGTCTTTAATCAATTTGCGGTTTCTTTTTCTGTCTGGGGTCCGGAAGTGTCCTGACGTCATTCTCTTTTCACTTATTTAATGACCCTGCACTTGGTCCTCCATCCTGCTGTTACAAGTTTCCCAGCCTCGATGCAGGAGGCTTCCTTTTCTCCACACCCTCACCAGCGTTTGTTTGTGGACTTTTTAACAAAGGCCATTCTGACCAGTGAGGTGATAACCTCCTTTGAGTTTGGTTTGCATTTCTCTTAAGATTAAGCGATGTTGAAAGCTTTTTCATGTGATTTTTAAAAAAACAGTGTGAGTAAAACTAACCTCTTGAAATTTGCCTATTAAACGTCTACTCCGTTTTGAATTCTTTCCCCGGACCTACCCAGGGACATTTGTTGAGGGCAGGTGTTTCTTTCCATCCATCCCTGCAGGCTTGGTGATATTAAGTGCCCATGAAGTGAGGTGAAAGTCGCTCAGGCATGTCCGACTGTTTGCAACCCCATGGACTGTATACTGGAGTGGATAGCCTTTCCCTTCTCCGGGGATCTTCCCAACCCCAGGGATCAAACCCAGGTCTCCAGCATTGCAAGGGGATTCTTTACCAGCTGAGCTACAAGGGAAGCCCAAGTATACTGGAGTGGGTAGCCTATCCCCTTCTCCAGCGGATCTTCCCGACCCAGGAATTGAACCCAGGTCTCCAGCATTGCAGGTGGATTCTTTCCCAACTGAGCTATCAGGGTCAACTGCCCATGAGCACAGGTTTTCCCCCTGTAGTTACCAAAAGCGACCACAAAGCGGCAGCATTTTTCCATGCGCAAATTTTTTCTTCTTTTGGTAATATAATTTTTATTTTCTATTGGATTTCCGATGTGTTTGTTTCAGGTGAACAGGAACATGATTGAGTTACACATCGATGTGTATCTTTTTTTCAGGTTCTCTTCCCATATATATTATGAGAGTGTGTTCAGTAGACTTCCCTAGTCTAACAGTAGGATCATAAGTGGTGTGTATCTGTTAATCCACAACCTCTTAATGTCTCCCTTCTCCTCCCCCCCTTTTTCCCCTTAATAATCATAACTTGGTTTTCTAAGTCTGTGAGTCTGTTTGTAAATGAGTTGATTGGTATGAATTTATAGCTTGCACCTGTAAGCGGTCTATTTCTCTGCGTCTTTTACTGACTTCACTTGGTGTGGTCATCTCTCGGTCCATCCATGCTGCCGATAGTGGCATTTTTTTCCCGCTCTTTTTGATGGCTGAGTGTATTCTGGTGTGTGGATGGACCAGGTACTCAGTTTTCTGTCGGTGGATATTTTGGCCAATGCTCTGCCTAGGATATTACGAAGAGTGCTGCCCTGAAAATAGGGGTGACGTGTCATTTCAAATTATGATTTTCTGTGGATCTAAGCCAAGGCGTGGGCTTGGGAAATCATGCGGTAACTCTATGTTTAGTGTATTAAGAAATCTCCGTGCTGTTTTCCTTCCTACATCCCGCCTACAGTGTGGGAGGATTCCATGCTCCCATAGCCCTGTGTAACAATCTTTCTAAAATCTTTTGGAGGATGGCCATTCTGAGCAGTGGGACTGATATCATGTGTTTTTATTTGTGTTGCTTGAATAATTAGTGACGCAGAGTCTCTGCATGGGCTTTTTATCTTCTAATCAGCCCTGTTGTGAATTGATTTACCCCGGGGCATTTCTTGAGGGCAGGCGTCATTTCCAGCCCCGCAGGCCTGGTGAATATTGGGCCCATCAGCACCGGTTTTCACGGAGTTGTTACAGGGAATGGCCACAAGGCGGCAGCATTTCTTCCTGCCCAACTCCGGTTACCTGGGCAACCAGAGCCTCAGGGCGAGTCCTGTTCCTGGGGTGTTGATTAGAATGGAGACACCTAAGGCCTGTGTGTCCTTCTTTCTCCTTACCTTTGATCCCCAGACACACCCCAGCTCCTGCCACACCGCTCTGCAGAGGGAGCTGTCCTCAGGCGGGAACCCTAAGGGAGGAGGCTGAATCCCACCCCCAGGACACACGGAGCCCCGGGGAATTTGCGAAGCGCCTCCAGCCCAGAGACCGCACCGTCCTTTGGGGGCGCTAGGGTTGGCTCTGCTGCAGGAGAGACCCCTGGGTCTGGAGACAGTGGGCTCAGGCAGACGGGAACTGGAAGGCCAGGTCCAGGGGGGCTCACTGCGGGCACAGCCTGCCCAGCGCCCTCAGACCCGTCCCGCCTGGGGACCCGAGCCTGCTCAGGCCCCAGGGCTGCGACACCAGCCCGGGTCCCCAAGGCCTGAGGGGACAGGGCCAGCGGTTCTTCTGTCCCTTTCTCTCCCTCCCTCCATGTTTTTTTCAATTGGCGTATATAGGTGAGTTACAATGGTGTGGGATTTTTTTTGTCTGTGTGTTTACAGAAACTTAGTTCATTTATACGTAGACACACGTGTTCTTTTCTGGTTCTTTCCCATATAGGTGGTTACAGAGTGTTGAGCAGGGTTCCTTGTGCTCCGCAGTGGGTCCTTGTGGATTCTTTTATAAACAGCAGTGTGTCTGTGTTCTCCCGTCTGCTGATTTCTCCCTGCCGCACACCTTTCCCTTGGTAACCGTGGTTTCTTGTTTTAGTCTGTGAGGCTGCTTCCGTTTCCTAAGCAAGTTCGTGTGTGTCCATGTTGAGACTCCAGCTCTCAGTGATATTGCATGGCGCTTGTCTCTCCTCTCCTCGCTGACCTCACTTCGTGTGGTCGCTGCCGCGCTTCCCCGCGGCTGAGCGGTGGCGTCTCTCGTCAGTTTTCGAGGCGGCTGACACCGCCTTGTGTCCGTGCTCCCCACCTCCTTTATCCAGCCCTCTGCCCTTCTGCACGCAGGTGGCTTTTGCATCTTGGCTGTTGGACCTGGTGCCGCCGTGATCGTTGTGGTGCGGGCGTCCTTAAAGTTTTGGTTTTCTTTGGATCTATGCTTGGGTGTGGGATGGCTGCGTCACATGCATGGTGGGTGTTTAGCTGTCTCCTGCTCCAGCTTAGGGAGCTGGTGATGGACGTGCTGAATCAGTACATTATAGAACCCGGTAGACGGTGAGCAGTGCAGGGGAGAGGAAAGGAGGGGCAGGGCTGGGGTGGGGAGGGGAGGGGAGGGCGAGTGGGGCCGAGGAAGGCACGTGGTGAGGAAGGCGTGTGATGCATCCTTAACAGGATCGTCAACTACCATTTTTTCTTTTTTTTGCTTTTACAGCAGTTGGTAGGGGCCAGATATTTTTACTTTCTTTTTAAAGCCGTCTTTCTGGGAGTATGGCTGCTTACAGCGCTGTCAGTTCCTGCTGTGCAGCAGGGCGTCTAGACCCCTCTCTGGGATTCCCTCCGGTCACGCGGAGCGCTGAGCGGAGCTCCATGCTGGGCGGCAGGGTCTCATTAGGTGCCTGTTTACGTGCAGTCTCCAGTGTACGTCCGCGTCTCCAGGCCCCCCCCGGCCCTCTTGGTGTCCATACGCTCCTTCTCTTCGTCTATTTCTGCTTTATAATTAAGATAATCTCTGCCAATTTTTTCAGACTCCACATATATGTAATCCATATCTGATATGTGTATTTCTCTTTCTGACTCACCACATCTGACACACTGTAGGTCCACCCAGGTCACCAGGCGCCAAGATGTGAGCGGAGACTCCGAGGGGATGGAGCGAGCCAAGCGGAAATGGGGTGGGGCGTGGAGGGTGGAGGGGGAGCATTCCAGACCGGGTGGGGGGTGCTGGCTGGATCCAGGGCTCCAGGCAGTGGTATTTTTTTTAATAATTAAAAAAAAATTTAATTGAAGGATAATTGCTTTACAGACTTTTGTTTCTGTCAAACCTCAACATTTATCGGTCATAGGTATACACATGCCCCTCCCTCTTGAAGCTCCCTCCCATCTCCCCACCCACCCCACCCCACCCCACCCCACCCCACCCGTCTAGGTTGATATGGAGCCCCATTTGAGTTTCCTGAGCCATGCAGCAAATTCCCGTTGCTATCTATTTTACATATGGGAATGTACCTTTCCGTCTTACTCTCTCCATGCATCTCACCCTCTCCTCCCCTCTCCCTGTGTCCATAGGGGTGCACTTTTAACATGAGCTGCAGTTTTGCAAGCGAGCATGTTTTCAGTGTGGTCAGGTTGATAAGCCGGAAGGTATGACTTTCAGTCTCTTTAATCCCACGTCTGGCAGAGAAATGGTTGGTTCTGCTGAGATCGCCCACGGTTCTGAGCTTATTCTCCAGCCGGGCAGAATCTCAGCATCCCATCCTGTTTCGTTTCAGAAATGTCACAGGTGTGCAGACTCCAAGATCCAAACCAGGAAGAACCAGAGACGGTGGAAGAGACAGGTTTGTAGACTACACGATGATCGCAGACAAGCTGCTCGGTGGAACGCGCGTTCCATGCGTTCTACTTTTGCTTCTGCCTTGAAATTGCCTTCCAGTTATAGTGTGCCAGGAACTAGCCGATCTGACCTTCTGATGAAGCCTGGAAGGGCAACAGGTCACCGTTAGCTGGACATTCTCACCGGGTCCCCTCTAAGGGCTTAGGTACAGCGTCTGTCTCTGGATTTTGCGCTGCACTGATAGGTAGCTCTATTTTATTTTTTACACAGTTGTAACAGGAGAAGGCAATGGCACCCCACTCCAGTACTCTTGCCTGGAAAATCCCATGGACGGAGGAGCCTGGTAGGCTGCAGTCCATGGGGTCACGAAGAGTCGGACACGACTGAGCGACTTCACTTTCACTTTTCACTTTCATGCATTGGAGGAGGAAATGGCAACCCACTCCAGTGTTCTTGCCTGGAGGATCCCAGGGACGGGGGAGCCTGGTGGGCTGCCGTCTATGGGGTCGCACAGAGTCGGACACGACTGAAGCGACTTAGCAGCAGCAGCAGCACTGTATTTACAGTTTTAAAAAATATATATATTGGCTCTATTCCCCGTGTTGTACACAGCATCCTGTAGCCTTAAGAACAGTAGTTTGTGCCTCCCCTCCCCCACCCTCTATGTTGCCCCTCCCCTTCCCTCCCCCCATGGGCAACCACAGCTTTGTTCTCTGTGTCTGTGTGTCTTTTCTGTTATAGTCACTAGTTTTAATTTTTTAGATGTCACATATGAGTGATATTGTATGTAGGTCTGACTTAGTTCATTTAGTATAATGATGTCCAAGTCCATTCCATATTGCTGCAGGTGGCATTACTGTATTCTTTTTATAGCTGAGTAATAGTCCACTACACACGTGCGCGCGCACACACGCACACACACACACTCTCTCGGTCTTTCTTATCCGTCTGTCAGTGGACATCTAGGCTGCTTCTGCATCCTGGCTGTTGTAAATAGTGCTGCTGTGAACACTGGGATGCATGTGTCTTTTCGGACTCTGGCTTTCTTCAGATATATGCCCAGAAGTGGGCATGCGGTAGTTTTTTTTAAGGAACCTCCACACTCTTCTCCTTAGTGGCTGCACCAATTTCCACTCCCACCCACAGTGTAGGAGGGCTCCCTTTTCTCCGCACCCTCTCCAGCATTTATTTCTCATGGACTTTTTTATGATGGCCATTCTGACCAGTGTGAGGTGATACCTCATTGTAGGTTTGTTTTTTTTTAAGTTTTTCATTTCATATTGGAGTACAGCTTTTCCACTGGCTCCAGGGTAAAGAATCTGCCTGCCAATGCAGGAGACTAGGCTTCGATCCCTGAGTGGGGACGATCCCCTGGAGAAAGAAATGGCAACTCACTCCAGCATTCTTGCTTGGAGAATCCCCTGGACAGAGGAGCCTGGTGGGTGATAGTCCACGGGGTTGCAGAGTCAGACACGACTTAGCAACTCTAGAGCGACCACAGTGGATTAACAATGCTGTTACAGTTTCAGGCGGACCGCGAAGGGACTCAGCCGTACCTATACCTGTATCCGTTCTCCACCCAAACCTCGCTCCCACCGCCCTGTAGTTCCGACTTGCGTTTCTCTGGTCCTTAGTGATACTGAGCATCATCTCAGGAGCCTCTGGGCTGTCTGTGTCGCCTCCCTTCCCTTTCAGCCCACAGAAGAAGATACAGGGAGAGGCTGAGGACCCGGATCCTGGCCCTGTGGGACTGCACGCCCTGGCCCGAGGACCACATCTACCTGCGGCACGTGACGCAGCGGGAGCACGCAGAGCTGCAGGGCCTCCTGCGCCCGCGGGGGGCCGGGGCGCCGCCCCTCACCATGCTGCTGGAGGGCGCGGCCGGCGTGGGCAAGACCACCCTGGCCACCAAGCTGGTGCTGCACTGGGCGGAGGGCGTCCTCTTCCGGGGCCGCTTCTCCTACGTTTTCTACATAAGCGGCCACCGGCTGGCCAAGCTCGGCGACATCAGCTTCGCCGGTCTGCTGGCCCTGGACTGGCCGGACTCGCAAGTCCCCGTGGAAGAGTTCAGGGCGCACCCCGAGCGGCTGCTGTTCGTCATTGACGGCGCGGAAGAGGTGACCCTGGGCTCCAAGGGCTCGGCCAGCCGGCCCGGCGCCGACTGGTACCAGGAGCTCCCGGCGGCCAGCATCCTATTCCGCCTGCTGAAGAAGGAGCTGGTCCCCGAGGCGACCTTGCTTGTCACCGCTGGGCCCCCCGGGGGCCGCGCCCTCCGGGGGCTGCTGCTCAGGCCGTGCCGCGTGGGCATCCCGGGCTTCACCGAAGGGGACCGTCGGGAGTATCTCAGGAGGTTCCTGGGGGACCCGGACGTGGCCGAGGAGGCCTGGCGCCGGATGCGGGGATCAGAGACCCTGGTCCGCTTGTGCGCCGCGCCGCTGGCGTGTTGGGCCGTGTGCGCCGGCCTCAAGCGGCAGCTGGCTGGCAGCCCGGCCTCGGCACTGGCGCTGGGCGCGCCCACCCCCACCAGCCTCTACGCCCGCCTCTTCTGCAGCCTCCTCGCGGGGGCGGAGCCGGGTCTGCGGACCGGCAGCTCGGCCGGACAGTGGAGGGCCTTCTGCTCGCTGGCCGCCGAGGGGCTGTGGTTGGCCGCCTTCACCTTTGCGGGAGACGCCCTGGAGCGCTGGCGCCTGGAAGCCCCTTTCATCGACGGTCTGCTGAGGCTGCAGATTCTTCGAAGGGTCAGCGATTGTGAGCACTGCGTGACGTTTGCTCACCGGAGCTTCCAGGAGTTCTTCGGGGCCTTGTTTTACGTGCTCTGGGGGGCCCGAGGCTCGCTGGGCGGGGTCCCCCGGCATCAGGAGATGAGGCGGTGGCTGAACCACGCCTTTGCCGACGCCAACCCCTACTGGCGTCAGATGGTGCGCTTTTTCTTCGGTCTCTTAGGAACAGACCTGGCCAGGCAACTGGAAGAGGCCGTGGGTTGCCGGATGTCCCCCGGGGTGGCCGACGAGGTGTTGGACTGGGCGGAGGAGCTGGAGAGGTGCGGCGCCGTCTCGGGGCGCTTTGACTTCCTGTGGCTCTTCCAGTGCCTGCACGAGACCCAGGACGAAAACTTGGCCCGGCGGGTTTTGAATCACCTCCCAGTGGCCGATCTGGACATTCAGGGCTGCGAACACCTCCGGGTCTCTTCCTTTTGCCTCAAGCACTGTCCGAAGTTACGAAAGCTGAGGCTCTCTGTCAGCCGCCGGGTCCTGGAAAAGAAATGGACTTCCGGCCTGGGAACTCCGGAGTGAGTATTCCGGAGGCCCTCCTCCTTAACTGACTTTGGCTCCCCTTCGCAGGCTCTGCCCACGTTCTTCCAGGAAACACTGGGGGTCTGGTCTGTTGTTGTGTTATCCGTGGTTTGTTGTTTGGTTGTTGAGTCATGTCCGGCTCTTTGAGACCCCACGGACTGCAGCACGCCAGGCTCCCCTGTCCTTCAGTATCTCCTGGAGCTTGCTCAAACTCATGTCCATTGAGTCAGTCATGCCATCCAACCATCTCATCCTCTGTCGTCCCCTTATTCTCCTGCCTTCAATATTTCCCAGCATCAGGGTCTTTTCCAGTGAGCCAGTTCTTCGCATCAGGTGGCCAAAGGATTGGAGCTTCAGATTCAGCATCAGTCCTTCCAGTGAATATTCAGGGTTGATTTCTTTTAGGATTGACCAAGCATCCTAGATCAGTTCCAGTCTGTGAGCACTTTTTCCTTTAGGTTTTATGTAGGATTCCCTGGATTCTTAACTCATTTACTTAGGGGTAATTTTTGTTTCTCAGACCCTGCATGTTGAAGGTTCATGTACCAGGCATCAAGAGATGATATCTACTTGTGTCAAACAGGTGCCCGAAACTCAGTGGAGGGGGGTCTGGTGTTGTCAGTCAGAGATAAGAATGCACAGTTCTCTTAGTCCGTGTGGCTGTGAAGTAGCCCGGCCCGGGTCAGTGCCCAGCTCTATTTCAGAGCTCCGGACAGTCCATAACATGCCCTGTGGCTCTCCTCGGAGCATCTGTTGGAGCCAGAGTGTGGCCAGCGGTGTCACCAAAGTCTTAAGCTGTCTCTGCATTTGTCCCTTTGTCCTCCTGAAGGAATAATATTTTAAAATACTTGAGTTTCATCTGGTTCTTCTCCTGTGACCTTTTTTATCCTGTCCCTGACACTTCTGGCTTCCCGGCTGGATGATAAGGAAGCTTAGCTGTTCTCCTAAATTCAGGTCCCAGAAATGTTTTCTAAATTGTTATCTTGAAACAGGAGTTGCTGTAAATGTTCTCAAACCCTTTCCTGTTTAACCCTCAAATTTTCGAGAAGCACCAGTTCAGTTTTGAGTGAAGAAGTTGAAATGCTGAGTAGCTTAATTTCTTTGTGTTCACCTGACTGATATCAATAAGGTGCTTGGTTTGGGGGTATGATGGCAGGAGGAGAAGGGGACAACAGAGAATGAGATGGTTGGATGGTGTCACTGACTTGATGGACATGAGTTTCAGCAAGTTCTGGGAGTTGGTGATGGACAGGGAGGCCTGGCTTGCTGCAGTCCATGGGATTGCAGAGTCGGGTGTGACTGAGTGACTGAACTGAACTGATACTTACTGGTGATCATTTGTCCTGTCCTGGAATCCCTAAAACTTCAAAAGGTGACTATTTCGGTGATGTTCAGTATTGGGTCATGTAAGTGCTTTTACTACAAGTGATTTTCCAAAAGTAATCTCACCTTATTATAAGAATTAACACCCACAACATCATCCCTCCCTTTATGTGTGATCATCCTAAGGCGTAAGGAAGTTTCAGACCTTCCCTGAAGTGAAAATCTTCTGATGTTGAGATTATTTCTTGCTTCTCTACAGCACAGCTTCTTACTGGCTTTTTTCCCCTCAGTGGTTTTAAACGATATATCAGTATTACTGTTGCTCAGTTGCTAAGTCATAGCCTGTCCAACTCTTTGTCACCCCATGGACTGCAGCACGCCAGGCTTCCTTGTATTTTACTATCCCCCAGAGTTTACTCAAACTCATGTCCATTGAGCCAATGATGCCATCCAACCATCTCATCCTCTGTCATCCCTTTCTCCTCCTGCCCTCAGTCTTTCCCAGCATCAGGATATCTTCCAATGAGTTGACTCTTCTCATCAGGTGGCCAAAGTATTGGAGTTTCAGCTTCAGCATCAGTCCTTCTAATGAATATTCAGAACTGATGTCCTTTAGGATGGACTGGTTGGATCTCCTTGCAGTCCCAGGGACTCTCAGGAGTCTCCTCCAACACCACAGTTCAAAAGCATCAATTCTTCGGTGCTCAGCTTTCTTTATAGTCCAACTCTCACATCCATACATGACCACTGGAAAAACCATAGCCTTGACTAGATGGACCTTTGTGGGCAAAGTGGTGTCTCTGCTTTTCGGGTTGCACACTTTCATATTCAGGGCCCCAGTGAGTCCCTGGTGAGGGTGTCTTCCTGCCGCCTGTACTTCACATGCTGGGTGTTGGTCAGGTTTCATCTACTCTCATCAGCGTTCTCTTGTTTCCCCCACGAAGGATGAGGGTTGCCGATTTCCGGATGCATCAGTGGGAGGATATTTGCTCGGTGTTTTGCAGCGGGAACCTGAGCGAGCTGGACCTGAGTAACAGCAAGCTTAGCACTGCGTCCATGATGAGACTCTGTCTCAAGCTGGGAAACCCACGGTGCAGACTTCAGAAACTGGCGTAAGTGTGAGACGCTCATGATTTGAAGAACACGATTGGAGAATAACCCAACTTACTTTATCTTTTGATGATGGTCATAAGTATCTATCAGCCAGAAAGTGAGCTGGGCACTTAGGAGAACAAAATCAAGGGCCTTAGAGTCATGAAGTTCCTACTTAGGCAGAGTCGACTTAAGTTTTTTTTTTAAATGGCCAGCTGATGGAGTTAGAAGTGGCAAGCTGGTCAGAGACTTGACCTTTCTAGAACAGATTCCTTCAGAGCCATTAACAGCTCAGTTACTGTCATAAATCATGGCTCTAGAATTAGTGTGTGGCATTCCCTTGTACGTGGCACCCTTTATTTCTACTTGGTTTATTTGAGTCTGACCTTTTTGTGCTTTTTTTAAAATTTTGCCACGTTGTGTTGCTACTGCCAGACAACAAGGCGTATCAGCCATAATTACACATCCAAACGCCTCCTGCCTCCCCGCTTCCTCCCCTGTCCTGGAAGGGGCTCCCTGTGCCACAGAGCAGCTTGTCACGCCCCCCAACCTTACGCCGATTGCGTGTACACGTTGGTGCTCCTCTCCATCCGCCCCTCCGTCTCCTTCCCCTGCTGTTTCCACAATTTTGTCTGCGTCTCCATCGCTGCCTGCAAATAGGTTCATCGGTACCATCTTTCTAGATTCCATATACATGTGTTGATATGCAGTATTTGTTTTTCTTTCTGACTTTGTATAACAGGCTCTAGGTTCATCCACTTCACTAGAATTGACTCAAATGCATTGTTTTTTACAGCTGAGTATACAGAGCACACCTTCCTTATCCATTCATCTGTCGCTGGACATCTAGGTTGCTTCCGTGTCCTGGCTACTGCAAACAGTGCTGTGGTGAACACTGGGGGACCCGACCCTTTAATCATTTAGCTCTAGGGCGCCTGGGCGTCAGGAGTTCTGGCGCATGGGCTTAGTGGCCCTGCAGCACGTGGGATCCTCCTGGATCAGGGATCAAACCTGTGTCCCCTATATAGCCAGGCAAATTCTTAGCCTCTGGACCACCAGGGAAGTACCAGAACAGTTACTTCTTGCCTTCATGGAGCTTACGTTATGGCGGAGAAACAAAGTTTTTTTTTATTTTAAAGATTTTGTGTGTGTTGGCGGGTGGTGGGGGGGACCATTTTTAAAGTCTTTATTGAATTTGTTGCAGTACTGCTTCTGTTGTTGTTTTTATTTTTTCGCTGGAAGGCCTGTGGAATCTTAGCTCCAGCCAGGGATTGAACCCACACCCCTTGCACTGAGAGGCAGAATCTTAAACACTGGGTCACCAGGGAAGTCCCTGGGGAAACAGACTTCAGTGTCTTTATGGGATGGTGACTTCTCCCAAAGCAGAAGGAAACCAGTTCAGCAACTCCGGGCCTGAAGAGGATGTTTTGTGTGTGTGTGTGTGTGTTTTTTTAATTTAATTTTATTTTTAACTTTACAATATTGTATTGGTTTTGCCATATATCGAAATGAATCTGCCACAGGTATACATGTGTTCCCCATCCTGAACCCTCCTCCTTCCTCCCTCCCCATACCATCCCTCTGGGTCGTCCCAGTGCACCAGCCCCAAGCATCCAGTATCATGCATCGAACCTGGACTGGCGACTCGTTTCATATATGATATTACACATATTTCAATGCCATTCTCCCAAATCATCCCACCCTCTCCCTCTCCCACAGAGTCCAAAAGACTCTTCTATACATCAGTGTCTCTTTTGCTGTCTCGTATACAGGGTTATTGTTACCATCTTTCTAAATTCCATATATATGCGTTAGTATACTGTATTGGTGTTTTTCTTTCTGGCTTACTTCACTCTGTATAATAGGCTCCAGTTTCATCCACCTCATTAGAACTGATTCAAATGTATTCTTTTTAATGCCTGAGTAATACTCCATTGTGTATATGTACCATAGCTTTCTTATCCATTCATCTGCTGATGGACATCTAGGTTGCTTCCATGGCCTGGCTATTATAAACAGTGCTGCGATGAACATTGGGGTACACGTGTCTTTCAGTTCTGGTTTCCTCAGTGTGTATGCCCAACAGTGGGATTGCTGGATCATAAGGCAGTTCTATTTCCAGTTTTTTAAGGAATCTCCACACTGTTCTCCATAGTGGCTGTACTAGTTTGCATTCCCACCAACAGTGTAAGAGAGTTCCCTTTTCTCCACACCCTCTCCAGCATTTATTGCTTGTAGACTTTTGGATTGCAGCAATTCTGACTGGCATGAAATGGTACCTTATAGTGGTTTTGATTTGCATTTCTCTGATAATGAGTGATGTTGAGCATCTTTTCATGTGTTTGTTAGCCATCTGTATGTCTTCTTTGGAGAAATGTCTGTTTAGTTCTTTGGCCCATTTTTTGATTGGGTCATTTATTTTCCTGGAATTGAGCTGTAGGAGTTGCTTGTCTATTTTTGAGATTAGTTGTTTGTCAGTTGCTTTATTTGCTATTATTTTCTCCCATTCTGAAGGCTGTCTTTTCACCTTGCTTATAGTTTCCTTTGTTATGCAGAAGCTTTTAAGTTTAATTAGGTCCCATTTGTTTATTTTTGCCTTTATTTCCAATATTCTGGGAGGTGGGTCATAGAGGATCCTGCTGTGACGTATGTCGGAGAGTGTTTTGCCTATGTTCTCCTCTAGGAGTTTTATAGTTTCTGGTGTTACGTTTAGATCTTTAATCCATTTTGAGCTTATTTTTGTGTATGGTGTTAGAAAGAGCTCTAGTTTCATTCTTTTACAAGTGGTTGACCAGTTTTCCCAGCACCACTTGTTAAAGAGATTGTCTTTAATCCACTGTATATTCTTGCCTCCTTTGTCAAAGATAAGGTGTTCATATGTGTGTGGATTTATCTCTGGGCTTTCTATTTTGTTCCATTGATCTATATGTCTGTCTTTGTGCCAGTACCATACTGTCACTGTCTTGATGACTGTGGCTTTGTAGTAGAGCCTGAAGTCAGGCAGGTTGATTCCTCCAGTTCCATTCTTCTTTCTCAAGATCGCTTTGGCTATTCGAGGTTTTTTGTAATTCCATACAAATTGTGAAATTATTTGTTCTAGCTCTGTGAAGAATACCATTGGTAGCTTGATAGGGATTGCATTGAATCTATAGATTGCTTTGGGTAGTATACTCATTTTCACTATATTGATTCTTCCAATCCATAAACATGGTATATTTCTCCATCTATTAGTGTCCTCTTTGATTTCTTTCACCAGTGTTTTATAGTTTTCTATATATGGGGGAGCCCCACCCCCGTCTTCCTTTGTTGTTCAGAGTTGTCCAACTCTCTGTGACCCCATGGACTGTAGCCCACCAGGCTCCTCTGTCTATGAGATTCTCCAGGCAGGAATTCTGGAGTGGGTTGACATTTCCTCCTCCAGGGGATCTTCCTGACCCAGGGATCAAACCTGCACCTCCTGCATTGCCAGGCGGATTCTTTACCGCTGAGCCATCTGGGAAGCCCACAGACACACCAAAGTATATAAGCAGACAGATGGGGGGAAGCTGCTGTGTAGCTCAGGGAGCTCAGCCCAGTGCTCCGCGAGGACCTAGGGGCTGGGATGGGGCGGGAGGCGGGAGGAGGGTTCAGAGGGAGGGGCCTGTGTATGCCTGTGGCTGGTTCATGTTGATGTATGGCAGAGACAACACTGTAAAACAATTGTCCTCCAATTAGAAATAAAAATTGAGTACGGTTCAGCACTGCGATGCCCCTCAGCATCTGGGTTCCTCTTGTATCACGTCCCTCGTCCTGGCAGTTGGGTGTGTGTGCATTGTTGGAAAGATGAGCCACGGGAGCGTCTCCTCTCCAGTGCTCCGTCCTTGTGTCTCTCCACAGCTGGAAGTCCATGGCCCCTGTGGAGGGTCTGAGGAAGCTTGGCCTTCTGCTTCGTGGTGACCGGCACCTGACCCACCTGGACCTGAGCTCCAACAGCCTGGACGCCGCTGTGTCCAGGGGCGTGTTCAGAATGCTGGGGCACTCGGCCTGTGGCCTCAAGTATCTGTGGTGAGTCGCTGCGTTCCAGGCCTGTCCCCAACATTACGTGTGGGTTTGAGGACTCACTGGGAGGACTGGAGTCAACGTTGCAGGAAAAGCATGTGAAGGCTAGCAAAGGGGGAGAATACATGGGGGTGGAGCACGCGTGCTAAGTTGCTTCAGCCGTGTCCGATTCTTTCTGACCCCGTGGACTGTAGCCTGCCAGGCTCCTCTGTCCCTGAGAATTCTCCAGGCAAGAATACTGGAGTGGGTTGCCATCTCCTCCTCCAGGGCATCTTCCCGACCCAAGGATCAAACCCTGGTCTCCTGCATTGGCAGGCGGGTTCTTTACTATCTGAGCCACCAGGGAAGCCCCGGGTCTCTCCAATAGGTTGGAGTCCTGTGGCCTGAGCACTGAGGTTTGCCATCAGCTCTTCACCGAACTCGGCAGGAACTCGAGTCTGAGCTTCCTCAGCCTGGCAGACAATGACCTCTCCCACGTTGAGCTGGCAAGACTGCGGGAGCCCCCGGGGACGGCCACCTGTGCCCTGAAGGAGCTGTCGTAAGTCGCCCCGCTTCCACAGAAAGCCCTTCCTTGCAGGATTGCGGGGCAGAGTGGAGGTATCATTGGGGCTGTGTCTGGGGCACCTCGGGGACCCCCGTGTTGTGTCTCCCTACCCCCGACACGGGTCTCGTCACCCTCATGCCTCCCACCCCTCCCCTCGGGGCCGCTGTCTCGGCCGCCCCTCCCCTCGGGGGCCTGTCTCAGCCGCCTCTCCCCTGGGGGCCCCAACTCGGCCACCTCTCCCCTCTCCCCTCGGGGCCCCGTCTCAGCCACCTCTCCCCTCGGGGCCCCTTCTCAGCCAGCTTTGCTCTCACCTTGTCTTGGCCATCTTGACCATTGGCTGCTTTTGTCTCTTTTGTCTCACCTCCTCAGGCCTCTGCCAGCCTCCTCCAAACAGGCTAGTTTTCATCCAGGGGCAATTTTGTCCCACCAGGAATGTGAGGCAGTGTCTGGACAGGTGCTTGGTTTTCACATGTGGGGAGGGGAGTTTGCTCTTGGCATCTAGTGCGTCAGGACCACCTGTGATCAGACCCTCTGGACCCCTGGAGCGCACGTGCTCTGTTGCGTCCAACCCTTGGTCGCTCGCTGCGGCCTCTGTCCGTGGGATTCTCCAGACGAGAAGACTAGAGTGGGTTGGCCATTTCCTCCTCCAGGGGATCTTTCCGACCCAGGGATTGAACGCGGGTCTCCTGCAATTGGCAGGTGGATTCTTTACCACTGAGCCACATGGGAAGCCCCAATCAAGAACGATCTGGCCCAAAGGTCAGCAGGACTGAGATGGAGAAATCTTTTTTTTTTAATGTTTTATTTTGTATTGGGGTCACTCCAGTACTCTTGCCTGGAAAATTCCATGGACGGGGAGCCTGGTAGGCTGCAGTCCATGGGGTTGCTAAGAGTCAGGCATGACTGAGCAACTTATTTTCACTTTTCGCTTTCATGCATTGGAGAAGGAAATGGCAACCCACTCCAGTGTTCTTGCCTGGAGAATCCCAGGGACGGGGGAGCCTGGTGGGCTGCCACCTATGGGGTCGCACAGAGTTGGACATGACTGAAGCGACTTAGCAGCAGCAGTAGCATAGCTGATTAGCAAACAATGTTGTGTTAGTTTCAAGTGAACAGCAAAGAGACTCAGGCCAACATATATATGCATCCGTTCTCCCCCAAAGTCCCCTCCCATCCAGGCTGCCACATGGAGCAGAGTTCCCTGTGCTTACAGCAGGTCCTTTTTGGTGCTCCATGTTAAATACAGCTGTGTGCTCATGTCCATCCCAAACTCCCTAACCATCCCTTCCCCCATCCTCCCCCCCTGGAAACTATAAGTTCATTCTCTGAGTCTGTGCATTTCCTTTTAAATTAAAAAAATTTTTGATACATATTTTATCTTTTTTAATTTTTAAATTATGAAAATATAAACAGGTTTGGAAAACACAGAACAAAGTTACATATAGTTCCATTATATATTACAGTTGTTTAAGGAGATAAATGATTTTTAGTTGGAGTTTCAGTTTCAAACTCTCAGGAATTAGAGTGAATGTACAGAGAAGCAGAAGAATGTAGCAGACTTGAAAAGCGTTATGAACCAATTCGACATAATTAGGATTTATACAGTTTTGTGAGCCTCCTTCTATTCCATGAGATCATTTGTGAGATTTAGATTTCACATATGAGGAATGTCGTGCGGTAGAGAAGTGTTACCTGTGCCACCTCACTCTCCTTGGTGCTTCTCTCCTTTACCTGACTTGATCTTTGCACAGCCTTGGGCCCCAGGACAGAGAGTTGGGGAGCAGAAAGGGAGCCGGGCGTGGTGCGGCTCACCCGGTGTCTTCCCCTCTGCAGGCTGGAGAAGGGGAACCTGTCGGCGGCCGCCTGTGAGGACTTGGCCTCACTTCTCACCAGCACCCCCCGCCTGACTCGACTGTGCCTGGGACTGAACCCGCTCGGAGATGAGGGCGTGCAGCTGCTGTGTGGCTCCCTGACTCGGCCTGAGTGTGTCCTGCAGAGACTGGAGTGAGTCCCTCCTGGCTCGGTGTCCAGGGTGGACCCTCTGTGGGGCGGCCCCTGGGACAGAAGAGCCTGGTGGGCTACAGTCCATGGGGTCACAAAGAGTCGGACACGACTGGAGTGACTTAACACATTTGTATAAAGCTCAAAAAAGCAAAACAAAAGATGCTTTTATTTTTTTTTAACCCAGCCACGAGTGACGGGCACATCCTCGGTGTGCTCGATGCGTCAGGCTGGGGTGAGAGAGGGTAACGGGCAGGTACCCGGTGTGTCCGGGACAGGGCTCAGGGAGGCCCCGGAGGGGCGGTCGGGTGGGCGTCGCCCCGAGCTGCTGTCCCGAGTGCCCGTCTCTGTGCTTCTGGGAGCGCAGGCTCTGGTGCTGCCGGCTCAGCACACCCAGCTGCAGGCACCTGTCTGACGCCCTCCTCCGGAGCCGGAGCCTGACGCATCTGAACCTGAGGAGGAACAGCCTGGGAGACGGTGGAGTGAAGCTTCTGAGCTCAGCCCTGGGCCGTGCGGACTGCGCCCTGCAGAGCCTGAAGTGAGTTCCACCACTTCCTGCGGTCAGAGGCCGAGAGGAGGGTCGTGTCACTCGGCGTGAGGTCAGCTGGGATCTGAGTCCTGGGCCTGGTGGCCAGTCCCCAGCGGGCTCTTGGTTTTGTTGGAGGTGGGAATGTGTGGGTGGGTGTTGGTGGTGGTGGTTGTTCAGTCGCTCAGTCGTCTCCAACTCTTTGCGACCCCATGAACCGCAGCACGCCAGGCCTCCCTGTCCATCACCAACTCCCGGAGTCCACCCAAACCCATGTCCATTGAGTCGGTGATGCCATCCAACCATCTCATCCTCTGTCGTCCCCTTCTCCTCCTGCCTTCAATCTTTCCCAGCATCAGGGGCTTTTCAAATGAGTCAGTTTTTCACATCAGGTGGCCAAACTATTGGAGCTTCAGCTTCAGCATTAGTCCTTTCAGTGAACACCCAGGACTGATCTCCTTTAGGACGGAATATTCTTTGATAGTAAAAAAAAAAAAAAAAAAGAAGAAGAATGAGTCTGGGGGTCAGTGTTGCAGAGAGAAGTCCTGCACACAGATGAGCCTGTCGGTGGCCTGAGAGTCGGCAGGGAGAGGGCCGCGTGGCTGTTCCTTTTGCTTTCTTCCGTTCATGGGTACATGGGGCGCCCAGGTGTTCAGACCTCCTAACCAGCACCCTCGTCTTTCCAGGACTCGGGAGAAGCCTGGTTTTGGAGTCGCTTTCTTTCTTAGAAGGCAGGCTGGAACATGCAGAGAGGAAGGGTTCAGGGGTTGCTTTTCCCTTGTTTGTATTTTCTTTTTTTTATCTTGCAGCTTGTCACACTGTTCTCTCACGGTGGCGGGCTGTCGCGAGCTTGCTCACGCCCTCAAGTGCAATGGTCACCTGAAGATTCTGGACGTCGGGAACAATGACGTTCAGGACGAGGGGCTGAAGGAGCTGTGCAGGGTCCTGAAAAGCCCGAGTTGTGTGTTGCAGACACTTGGGTGAGTCAGTGCTTTTTCTTTCTTTTTTTTTGGTTACCTTTTCTTCTGGTAATACATTGAATTTACAGAAAAGGTGCAAAAGGGGTACAAAGAATTGCCATTAACCTTTGAGCAAGATTCAGTGGTAGTTTACATTCTGCCTGAAAGACTTATTCTGTAATCTCTCTGTCTCCTCTCCCATCTCTCTGTATCTATAACATCTATCATCCAGGTACCTGTGTATCTACCATCTGTGTAAATGTCTGTTATCTATGGATATGTGTGTCAGTCTCTTGTCACTTTTGCTTTAGTATTGCTAGTAGCTAGCTAGTATTTTCAGATTTTTGCATTTGAAATTTAAGAAATAGGATGGAAAAAGTGTAATGAGGAGTGGTTGTGTTATTTTTGTCCTTTTAAGGGCCTTATAAATGAACACATCCACTTTATACTAAAATTACTTCTTCTGTATTCGGGCAGGCTAAACTTCAGTTTCCTCATCTGTCAGGTGGGGTTTAAGAGATCCCCTGCCTTTCACAGGATTGGTATACGGATTGAATGTTACCCGTCAACACTTGGACAATGTCTGGTGTGTGTTAGCAAGTCTGTTTAAGTAGCACGTGTGCTCTGTGCGTGTCTTCAGGGTCCAGCTCTTTGCGACCCTGTGGACTGTAGACCGCCAGGCTCCTCTGTCCATGGGATTCTCCAGGCAAGAGTACTGGAGGTGGTTGCCATTCCCTTCTCCAGGGGATCTTCCCCACCCAGGGATTGAACCCACGTCTCCTGTGCCTCCCTCATTGCAGGTGGATTCTTTACCACTGAGCCGCCTGGGAAGCCCTTCAGTATGTTTCCCCCTAAATCCTGAGTCCCTTTTGTCTGTAACTCCTCCGTCTTGGAGGATCATCTTTCACGCTTCTGTCCCACCACCCCTAGGTTGGAGAAATGCAGTTTGACGGCCGCTTGCTGCCAGCCGCTGTCCTCTGTTCTCAGAAGCAGTAAAAGCCTGGAGAACCTGAACCTTTTAGGAAACGACCTGGGGCCAGACGGAGTCAGCAGGCTGTGGATGCCCTTGAGAAAGTCGACGTGCAAGTTGCGGAAACTCGGGTAATCCCCCGACTCCTCCATGGGGAAGCGGCTGTCGGGATGGGGATGAATGGGACGAGGTCCTAAAGCAAGCCCACTGTTCGGTTTCCTAGGGCGTTCCGTTTCCTAGGGCGGTTCGGGCCAGCAGAACTTCTGGCATCCCGTGTGTGGTCTGCATCCACGTTGTCCAGTAGAGGAGCCGCTAGCGGTGTGTGTGTATGGGACCCTTGAAACGTGGTTCCTGCGGTGGACAAGCTGACTTTTTAGTCTTTAGGCTGAATTAACCAGCCACATGTGCCTGTAGTCCCCAGATGATGGCGCGGTCCTACGCACATGGTGCTTTGGGGAGAGTCCCCTACTTTTCTCATTCTGGCGCCTGCTGTGTCTCGCTCAGACGTTCACTCAGCGACTTCCTTCCCAGTGCTGACCTTGGGCCGAGCACGGGGGTGTGGTGGTTGGTGTGACACATGATCCTGGGCCTTCTCATCCTGGTGTGTGTTTGTCTTTGGGAGATAACAAATCCAAGACCCGTGACAGCAGGGTTAGCTGCGTGAATGCTGGGAGGGAAGCTCCGGGTTGTGGTGGAGAGCAGGGTGGTGAGGGAAGGCGTGTCTGGGGGGTCCCGGTGAGGCTGGAAGGATGAACCGTGTGTCAGGCGGGGAAGACGGACAGTGACTGCAGGTGAGGGCGGCGTGTGCCCCGAGGAAGTCAGAGGAACGTGTGCGGAGCCCCGAGGTTGGACCGAGCTCTGTGTGATCTTTGGGGGCATCACAAGAAGCGCATTTGATTTTTTAAACTTTTTGTTTTGTATTGGAGTACAGCCAATGAACAATGTTGTGGTAGTTTCAGGTGAACAGCGGAGGGACTCAGCCATCCATATATATATACCCGTTCTCCCCCAAACTCCCCTCCCATCCAGCCTGCCACACGATGCTGAGCAGAGTTCCCTGTGTCTGCAGTAGGGCCTTGTTACCCATTTTAAATACAGCCATGTGTGCATGTCCATCTCAAACTCTATTTCTTTTGCCACTGGCAACTGTGAGTTCGTTTGAAAGAAGAGCATTTAATTAGAACACTTCCCACCTTGTTTAATATCCTGGAGATGAGGTCAGAAAGATAAGCTGTGGTTTTACTTATTTATTTTTTTGAGAAAGATGTTAAACTAAGCACGCTTTAGCAGGAATCCTCTTCAGTACCAGGGAACCTTGCCCACTTTGAGAAGTTGGTCGCAAGCTGTACACTGAGGATTTTGTGTTATCAACTTCAGAACTAAGACACACATTAAAGTTTTTATTGGGGTCTAGTTGCTTTACAGTGTTGCTAGTTTCTGCCATGCAGCAAAGGGCGTCAGCCGTCCGCTACCTACATCCCCTCGATTTTGCGTTTCCTTCGCATTTAGGTCCCAGAGTATTGAGTAGGGTTCCCTGTGCTGTACAGAGGGTTCTCCTTAGTCACGATTCTATACATAGTATCAATAGTGGACAAGCGTCCGTTCCAATCTCCCAGTTCTTCCCACCCCCCTCCCCTTTACGTCTATGTTTGTTCTCAGTGTCTGTGTCTCTACTTCTGCTTTGTAAATAAGGTTGTATACACCAGCATTTTTCGGATTCCATGTATTTGCATTAATATATGGCATTTGTTTTCCGCTGACTGACTTCACTGTGTTTGACAGTCTCTAGGTCCATCAGCGTCTCTGCAGATGCTATGTCATACATTTTAAAAATGGAAGTATGGCTGATTTATAACTGTGCCGCTTTCCGGTGTAAAGCCAAGCGATTCAGTTATGCGTTCCGTGTCTATTATATCTGTTCTTTTCTACTCGCATTCCTTTCCCTTGTGGGTTATTACAGAGTGTTGAGTATGGTTTTCTGTGCTGTGTAGGCCCTTTGTGGTTGTGCTTTTCATTGGAATACCCCGTCTTACGTTTGTTTCATCATCTTTCCTGGGGATTTCCCGTCTCTTTCCTTTGTGCTCTGCTTTTCTGTGGAAAGGAGCTCTAGTGCCCTGGAATCTCTGCATGAAGCTGGAGGTAGAGAGAGATCCAGGGGACGGTAAAAGTTAGTTTCTCTGGGACACCCATCTTAGCATCTCATCCTGTCTCCATCTCTTCTCCTTCTGTCTCTGTTTTTGCAGGCTCGAAAAAGACCTGTGCTCTGTAGTGAGTGCCGAGTTGGAGAAACTACACGAGAAGGGGTGCTTTTTGAGAGTCAAGTCTCAGTGGGACTTTAATGACCCTGAAGAGAGATGGTGGTGGTGACCCACGGAGGCGACACCACAGGTTACCGCGGCCCGTCCTGGGAGAACAGCCTCCCTGACGCGTGTTTTGCTCAGGAATTTCCGTTCATGGGGACGAATGAGCCGTTGCCTCCAGGATGCCCCTTCAGTCTGTGACAGGCAGCACGTTAAATGCCCAGTCTCCAGAATCCTGACCCAAGTCTGTATTGGGCCCAAGATCCTACATGGGCTCGCCTGTAAGTGTTTTTTTCCCTCATTGGTGTAATAATTTAAATTCTTGGGGCCATTAAGAGGATTAAATAAAGCAAAGGATGTAAAAAAATGTCTTGAGGAAATCGAAAACTTCATTTCTCGTGGATTGAGAGGTGGGATAGACGTGGTTATAATTCCATAATTATAATACTGTGATGAAATTAGCCTGATGGACACCTTGACTGATTCTTTTTTGTTTTACAAATTGTATTTATTTATTTATTCTTTAACACTTTATTTTGTATTGGAGTAGAGCTGATTAACAATGTTATGACAGTGTCAGGTGGACAGCAAGGGGACTCAGCCATACATACACATGTATCCATTCTCCCCGAAACTCCCCTCCCGTCCAGGCTGCCACATAACCCCGAGCAGAGTTCCCTGTGTCTACAGTAGGTCCTTATTGGTTCTCCATTTTAAATACAACCCTGTTTGCATGTCCATCCCACACTCCGGGGGGAGGTGGGGTTAGACTGGTTCTTAATATGTAAATAGGCCCAGTTTCAGCCTTTGCTTCTTGTTGTGAAAGATCACAGGCTGTGTTTACATCTAAGGCGTAATCCACCAACCTGGAAATACGGAAGGTGGATCGCACACAGGATGTGACGTGACATCGATGGTGTCATGCATGAAACGTATATGAGGAGTAGGAACTTACGGAATGGCCATTGTCTCTCCCTTTTCCAAACACCCAAGGTTCTTTCTTATCCTCCTTTCCAACAAGCAGAGGCTACGAGTGGTTGCAGGGCACAGATGGAGACTTTATTTTCAACTTGATGATTTGTAACACCTTCGTGTTTTTGATGTTGTTCAGTGGCTAAGTCATGTCCAGCTCTTTGCAACCCCATGGACTTCAGCACGCCAGGCTTCCCTTTACTGTCGTTTACTACATCATCCTTCACTATCTCCCGGAGTTTGCTCAAATTCATGTCCATTGAGTCGGCGATGCCGTCCAGCCATCTCATCCTCTGTCATCCCCTTCTCGTCCTGCCTTCAATCTTTCCCAGCACCAGGCTCTTTTCCAGTGAGTCAATTCTTTGCATCAGGTGGCCAAAGTATTGGAGTTTCAGCTTCAGCATCAGTCCTTCCAATGAATATCCAGGACTGATTTCCTTTAGGATGGACTGTTTGGATCTCCTTGCAGTCCAAGGGTCTCAAGAGTCTTCTCCAACACCACAGTTCAAAAGCATCAGTTCTTCAGCATTCAGCTTTCTCTATAGTCCAACTCTCACATCCATACACAACTATTGGAGAAACCATAGCCTTGACTAGAAGGACCTTTGTTGGCAAAGTAATGCTTCTGTTTTTTAATATGCTGTCTAGGTTGGTCATAGCTTTTCTTCCAAGGAGCAAGCGTCTTTTAATTTCATGGCTGCAGTCACCATCTGCAGTTATTTTGGAGCCCCCCCCTCAAATAAAGTCTGTCAGTGTTTCCATTGTTTCCCCAGCTATTTGCCAAGATTCAGGAGCAGAACCTGGGGGTTCTAGGATCCCTCAGGAGCAGCAGGAAGGGGGAAATGGTGGGAAAACACGAAGCCAAGACATCTGAGACCTGCATCAACCACAGGCGAAAATCATCATGGGCCCTGATATAAAAAGTGAATACAGAATTCAGCAGGTAGAAGATGACAAAGGTGACAACCAGCATCAGGATGGTGTGGGCGGCTCTGGTCTCCGGGGGGCATCTGTGGTGTCCAGTGGGGGTGTGAATATACTGCACCCTCTGGTGGTGTCTGAGCAGGAGAAGCACCATGGAGCCACTGGACCAGACCATGAGGGTAAGAAACACGGCATCCGAGGTGGACCACAAGTAGACACAGCCTGCTTTAGAAGCCGAGGGTGAGCAGAACCACTTGTCTTGGGCATCAGTATAGTTGTGCTCATCCTGTGGACCAGAGATGCTCACAGGAATCCAGATATTCATGAAGAGACTGAGCATCCAGCAGACCCAGCAGGAAGGACCAGTGACCCTGGGGGCCCTTCCTCTGAGCATCACCCACTCCACCCTCCTGGGGGTGAGAGTGAAGGACTGATAAGTGCTCAGGATGCAGGTGGAGCACAGGGTGGTGCTGCGAGCCACCCTCTGTACGTAATACACAAGCTTACACCCAAGACTGGACAGGGGCTTCCTTGACACAAAAGCTGCCATTGTGTGGGGAACCCCAGCGGAGAGAAGAACCAAGAAGTTGGCCACGGCCATGTGGGTGACAATCATCTGTGGGGGTCTCTGTCTGTGGCCAAGCAAGACTGGGGAGACATTACAGAAGAAGAGGATGACGTTAGCCAGAGCCCCGTTCCCAACCTGTAACAGAAATAGGGCTTTCAGAAACATTGCCCCTGATTCTTTCTGTGGGGGGAGCATCTTTCTGAATGGGGATTTCTCTGGTGGCTCAGGCAGTAAAGAATCTGCCTGCAATGCGGGACACACAGGTTTGATCCCTGGGTCGGGAAGCTCCCCTGGAGAGGGGAATGACAACCTACTCCAGTATTCTTGCCTGGAGAATCCCACAGACAGAGGGGCCTGGTGGGCTATGGTCCACAGGGTCACAAAGATTCGGACATGACCGAGCAACTGGCGCTTTTGCTTTCTCACATCCTTCTGAGCACACGTGGAGAGGGCTTCAGAGCGGCCTGGCAGGAAGATCAGGACTTGCTAATGCAGACATGGGGACTCTTATATGACCTTGACACCATCATCCGTCACACAGGAGGGACTGAACCTGCAGAAGTACACCATTGACACCTATTTCACATTTTATCATTATTACTTTGTATTTCTTTCTATTTACTTTTATATTCTGACTCCCTACACAGATGTAAAACCCATGAGCTTAGAAGCCATGCCTGTGTTGGTAAAAAATATATGATAGACACATAATAATAAATTTAATAAACATGTAGTTGGTAAACAAGTGAAAGACAAAAATAAAAATACATGGTTGTTCTTCAGTCGCTCAGTCGTGTCTGACTCTTTTTTGACCCCATGGACTGCGCACACCAGGCTTCCCTGTCCTTCACCATCTCCTGGAGTTTGCTCAAACTCACATCCATGGAGTCAGTGCCTGCACCATATTTATAATTCATTTTCATCCTCCCTACCGTTATCATGCATGAAGAAAATTAAACAGAAAGGCAGAATAATATACATATTACAGGGTTACAGAGGTTATTAAAATTTTCAGGGAACACAGTTCCAACTGTGGAGAAATCTAAATTATACATTGATGTGATAGTATACAAAACACCCGCCGTGAAATTGGTAGCACTCTGACTGTACAGGCTGCTGAACGTCCCTCAGGTCATCTATTTGGTATGGAAAATAACCTTAGTTTGCAAAGAATTTTAATCATTAATAATTTTGCACATCTTGACTTGCTGAGAAGTCTGTCTGTGGAGAGATTTTTCTAGAGCAGTCTCCAGCTTGCCTCAGGCCGTATGTAAAAATAAACATTTCAGTCAAAACATCCAGGCATACACCTTCAAGAAATACAGTTTTTGCTTGTGAGTTGTGTCACCCGAAAGCTAAGAAAATACCTGGGTTGTTAGACCCAAGGCACAGACAGATTGCTTTACATCTTCATTAGTTTTCATTTTTGTAAAAATGAGAATCCTGCTAAACTTGGAAACGAATATGATAACTAGTCTTTTTTGTTAAGATTTTTTTCGATGTGGACCATTTTTAAAGTCTTTATTGAATTAGTTACAATTGTTTCTGTCTTTATGTTTTGGTTTTTTGACCTCAAGGTATGTGGGATGCCTTAGCTCCAGGACCAGGGATGGATCCCGTACCCCCTGCATTGGAAGGCGAAGTCTTAACCACTGGACTGCCAAGCAAGTCCCCAGAGAAAGATTTTAAGGAACAATCTAACAATCCAGGAACTAAAAGAAAAAAATACTAAGCCCAATGCTCACCAGAAGGAAAGAATTAACAGAAATCAGAGCAGAAGTAAATGAAATACAGACCAGAGAAATAAAACTTCAGCAAAGACGAGAGTTGGTTTTTTGAAAAGATAAACTCTCCGCCCAGTAGGAATGTGAGGGATGATTATAACATTCAAGGTCAGGCGCCTAAGGCATTTCCCATCTTACTAGCATTTCTTGTCCTAAGTCCAGCTGAATTTACTTCCCTTAAAAATAAAAAAGAAACACATTTTCCTTTTATCACAACAATTCACATCCTTCCTTTTTCCTGGAATTCCCTTCTTCCCACTCCTTCAACTGTCTTGCTCCTTCAGACTCCAGCCCACTTGGTTTGACTTGCTCACAGTTGCCTGATGATAGTCCTCAGTGACCATTTCTGATTCTCTATCTCAGTCTCAGGATGGGATGGGGAGGGAGGCGGGACAGGGGCTCAGGATGGGGGACGCATGTACACCCATGGCTGATCATGTCAGTGTATGGCAAAACTACTACAATGTTGTAATTAGCCTCCAATTAAAAAAATAATAATAAAAAGAAAACTTGAAAGAGAAGTTAAGATACTAGAAGAAGCAAAAGTGGATAAGATCACTACATAAACACAGATGTTACCTTGGGAAAGAAGCTGAAATTCTTGCTCCGTTGGAAAGAAGATGAACTTTCTTTAACATCCCACTGTTCCTATACCCACCTCCCACTGATGCTGCTGCTGAAATGCAAGTCAGTCTATGAGGAGGAAGTGATTTTCCTGTTGCACATTGACACCAGAGAATTTGAATAATAAAATGTCATTTACTCAAAAAAAAAACCCCACCAAAACTAAATCTACGCTTTTTCTTTTTTTGCTTTTGTTTTTACTCCACCTCTCTCTTTGGGCTTCCCTGGTGGCTCAGATGGTAAAGAATCTGCCTGCAATGCAGGAGACTCATGTTCAGTCCCTGGGTCAGGAAGATCCCCTGGAGAAGGGAATAGCAACTCACTCTTCCTGCCTGGAGAATCCCACAGACAGAGAAGCCTGGTGAGCTACAGTCCATGGGGTTACAAAGAGTTGGCTGAGACTGAGCAACCAACATTTTCTCTTCCAATACACTGAGAGTCGTTTGAGGACAAGCACAGCTCACCCTGTTGACTGATAGATTCTCTACCCGCAGTGTCTGGACACTCAACATCCTGTGAGCATCAGCTACTGCTAGTCCACAGAGGGAGGAAACACAAGACTTATGCATTCTGATCTCTGCTTTGAATTACAATTACCTGCAACTTCCATGGCATTCCTAGAAAGCTACATTTCGCCGTGGCCCCAGTCATAACACAGAAGAGCAAACCTAACCTCGTATTGGATCTCTTCCGTTAGCTGTGACCTTTGCACCCTGTTGCCTGTGCTCAGCTGCGCTGGTTTGAGAAACAACGCTGCCTGCATGTGTGCCAAGTCTCTTCAGTCGTGTCCAGCTGTTTGCGACCCTGGGTGTGGATGCTCAGAGTGAGGCAGGGTCAGCCTGCATCCTGCATAGTCTCAGCTCTAAACTCCTCTCCTGCTGCAGAGCCTACTCTCCTGTTTCCTGCCCTGAGACTGAACACAAGGGAGCATTCACCTGCCTGCACTCGGCTCCTCACTCTGCAGGGAAGTGTCAGTCAGGATGGGCCCCAGTTATAGGGACAGGGTCCCTGGGCCCGCTCTCCCCACAGAGGAGCCATTATCATGTCATCGGGAGCAGAGGTGACACTGTCTGCATGGAGAGTCTGGGGCATCTCCAGTGGGGGCAGATCTTAGCCCCAGTGCTTGTCCCCCTCACCCACACCTGGGGACTAGTGACAACTCCTGGCAGTTACTGAGAAGGTCCACATGGGCAGCTGAGCAGAGGGCAGGGAGAGTTTTCTGAGTTCCCTATGGGAGAACCCAAGTTTACAGTAAAAGTCATAGCTGGCGGAGGAACACTCAGAGCACTGGGGCTCCCTTCACTGTGTCTCCTGCTGGGCATTTTCCCTCATGGTCTTAAGTGTGTTCTCTCTGATCATCAGCATGGGGTCTGGAGGCTGGGCTTTCTCCTGAGTTGAAGTTCCATAGCCCTTTCTATTTATGGCCTCAGGTCTGTTTAATCTGGAAAATGCCCCCTTTGAAGCCAGAGTTTCCCTTCTCAGAATCCTCAGGTCTCCCTCATGGCCGCATGACTCTGCCAGGACTTTGTCATTTGTTTCAAGTCACCCATGGAGCCCCCTCCTTGAGCCTCTCATTGGACCTCCAGCATGTCCCTGTGTTCTAGTCCATGAGCCTGGTCACATGCATTCCTAGATGTGCAGACAGCGGTTAGCAAGATGAATTTATTAGGACAACATTAGACTTTCGAATTCTTTAAGTTGATCGTTGTAATGATCAATTTCTAGTTGGAGATTTAAATTGGTATTTGGATCCTTGAAACCTGCTCCAGTAGGTGAGCAGCAGGCCTGGGATCATTGTCCCGAGGGAACACGGAGCAGAAGGAACACCACACACTCTCTGCGTCACTCTCTGATTCTCCTTCTGTGGAGAATCGGCACATGAAGGCAGCAGACATGTCCATGTTTCATAAACATGGGTTTTCCAAAATAAGCCAGGTAGACAGGGCATCTACTGCTTCTATACACGTGTACATTTCTGCCGGCCTGGGGCAGTGTGCTTCATGATCATCTTAGTATGTGAATGACTGTTCACCATGGGGACGTGGCTTGGCACAAGCACACAGAGATGGTTTGGACCTACTCTGTGCCATTCCTCGACTAGGTAATGAAGATGCAAAGAGAATTACTAATACCCTGGATTCTGATATTTGAAACCCATGACTCATCGGCAGACTTTCTAGCTGAGCTGGTGGAAGCGTCCAGATCTGAGCCGTCCAGTGTGGAAGCTCCCATCCCAGGCGGCCCCTGAGCTCCTGACATGGGCTTATCTGGACCGAGAGGGGCTTGGGTGTAAAACACACACTGGATTTGCCTTCTGTATTGAGGTGCTCCCATGTTGGGTGCAAATATATTTACAACTGTTTCATCTTCTTCGTGGACCGATCCTTTGGGCATTATGTAGTGTCCTTCCTTGTCTCTTATAGCAATCTTAGTTTAAAGTCTATTTTGTCTTAATAAGCATTGCTACTCTGACTTTCTCTTGATTTTCATTCGTGAGGAATGTCTTTTTCCATCCTCTCTCTTTTAGTCTGTGTGTCTTTAGAGCAAAAGTGAGTGCTTTGTACAGCATGTGTATGGTATGTTTCTTTATCCATTTTGGTTGGAGTATTTCAATTCTTACATGTTCTTTGAAATGGTCATAGTAGTTCTAACCAGAATATAAGAATTTGTGAACCCATATGTAATGACTAGAGCATTCTATACAAAGACTACCTATTTTAAAAATGCAATAATAAATATACCACAGTTTCCTAAAAGATAGTATTAGAGAAAAGGAACTCAGAAAATAGTGATTAGGATAAAACAGAAAACAAAGTCCCAAGATTTTGCATGACAGTGATGAAAACAATGTTTATGTGACAAACAGGACTGGGTACCTTCTACTATTCCTTCCTGTTACTCCATCCATCAAGTCAGTGATATATACTGAGGGTCAAATATGGAAAGGAAGTCCAGGTTCAAAAGTAAAATGATCCATTGTACAATATTGGTAATTATGTGTAGCATTACAACATATTAAAGAAATAGAAGTTAAACAAAGATACAAAAGAGTGTAGAAAATCACCTCCATTTTCCAGGTTTCATAGCATCATCATGAAATAAAATCTCCCCACCACTCAGGAGTGATATTTATTGGGACCAATATTGGAATAAGTTCCAATCAATGTACATCAAAGTATTAGTCAAACTAATATGTAAATAAAGTGTGTGGACACAGTTCAAATGATACCAAATAAAGGAGAATTCTTTCAGAGAATTACACTATCCCAGAGGGTAACTGATTTCCTCAGTGTTTCTGTGAATAGCTCTTGAGCTGTCATTTCATGGTTTGACTTTCAGATCTCTCAAGGCAGTGCCAACACTGATTTGCCTTCTAGGTTGATGGGATTTCATGTAGAAATTTGGTCCTGAGTACACGTGTCAGGAGGCACAGGGAATCCCCTGGCTGTCCTGTGGTGGGGGCCTGCTGCTTTCATTGCTGAGGGCACGAGTGTAATCCCTGGTCAGGGACTAGATCCTGCAAGCAGGGTCAAAATTTAAAAAAGAAAGGAAAGAATTAGTAAAGAATAGAAAAAAGGTACAAACTTTCCTTTATAAATAATTATGGAGAGGAGGGATACAAGATTTGACAGCAACACTCTGTCCATATCTGAACGTCACTAAGACAGCAGTCTTAAAAGTGGTCACAAGACGAATCTTTGTAACTATATACAGATATGGTATTAACTAGACTTATGATGTTTTGCATTCTATACAAATACCCAAAGAAGGGCACTGCCAAAGAATGCTCACACTGCTGGACAACTGCACTCATTTCCCACGCTGGTCAGGTTATGTTCAAAATCCTTCAAGCCAGGCTTCGGCAGTACGTGAACCGAGAATTTCCAGATGTACAAGCAGGGTTTAGAAAAGGCAGAGGAACCAGAGATTAAATTGCCAACATCTGCTTGGCAAAGAATAAATCACAGAAAAAGCAAGGGAATTCCAGAAAAACATCTGCTTCTGCTTTATTGACACAACAAACTTTATATCACAACAAACTGGAAAATTCTTAAAGAGATGCGAATACCAAACCACCTTACCTGCCTCCTGAGAAACCTGTATGGAGGTCAAGGTGCAACAGTTAGAACCTTACACGGAACAATAGACTGGTTCAAAACTGGGAAAGGAGTACGTCATGGCTGTATATTATCACCCTGCTTATTTAACTTATATGCAGAGAACATCATGCGAAATGATGGGCTGGATGAAGCACAAGCCGGTATCAAGACTGCTGGGAGAGGAGACTGGAGAAGATGGAGGAGTAGGACGGGGAGAACACTTTCTCCCCCACAAATTCATCTAAAGAGCATTTAAACGTCGAGTAAATACCACAAAACAACTTCTGAATGCCGGCAGAGGACATCAGGCACCCAGAAAAGCAGCCCAACTCTTCGAAAGGAGGTAGGAAAAAATATAAAAGACAAAAAAAGAGACAAAAGAGGGAGGGACGGAGTTCCGTCCCGGGAAGGGAGTCTTAAAAAGAGAGAAGTTTCCAAACACCAGGAAACCCTCTCACTGCCGAATCTGTGCCGAGCTTTGGAAGCACAGAGGGCAACATAAAAGGGAGGGGAAAAAAATAAACAATTAAAAATCGCGGATTGTGAGCCCTACGTTAACTCCCCCAGCGGAGAAGCAGCGCAGACGCCTGCACACGGCATTAGCAAGCGGGGCCTGGGCAGGGAAGTGCGGCGCGGGCTGTGTCCCTTAGAGTAAGAATCGGGCCCAATGTCCTGAGCGCGATCTGAGCGAAATAATTTGGGCTAGCAAACCAGACTGTGGGATATCTGCCACGCGAAAAGCCAGCCCTAACCTAAGACACCGCCAGGCCCGCGCACAGAACAAAGGACTGAACAGAGATAGCCGGCTGCAGACCTTCCCCCTCCGGTGACAGGCAGCCAGAGCCGGAAGGGGGCAATCGCAGCCCCAGAGAGACACTATCTATAAAACTGTGAGCAGGCTTCTTTGCTAACTAAAACTTCTTGGGGGTCTGGACGGTCAACAGCTGCCTGAGAAGGTGCGCCGGTTTTACACCCAGATAACCGAGTGGCGGGGAGGCGATAAGTCGCAGCATTGGCGCCCGCCAAACACATCACCTGAGCTGCTCGGATCTGGGAAGAGCACAAAACACAGGCCCAACCGAGTCTGCGCCTCTGAGGACTACCCGAGTGCCTGAACCTGAGCGGCTTGGACCTGGGAGCTCAGCCCTGGGCCGGCCTCTGATTGTTCCTGGCGGAACAACCTAGAGCCCAAGCAGTGTGGGCAGGGAGGCTACACGCGCCGTGAGCGGGGGCAGACCCAGTGTGGCTGAGGCACTGCGAGCGCACGCCAGTGTTATCTGTTTGCAGTATCCCTCCCTCCCTCCCCACAGCGCGGCTGAACAAGTGAGCCTAAATTAAAAAAAAAAAAAAAAGTGTCCTCCACCGTCCCCTTTGTGTCAAGGTGGGAACCAGACACTGAAGAGACCAGCAAACAGAAGAAGCTGTAACAGAGGGAAACGCCTTGGAAGCTACAGGCCATAGATTAAAACCCTGTGGTTACTACGGACTACATAGGAAGGGGCCTATAGATCTTGAGAAATATAAGTCGGACTAAGGAACTGCCAAAAATGAACTGAACCCACAATACTCACAACAAAACCAGAGAAAAACCTAGATATATTTTTACTATTTTTACGATCAATCTTTCTTTTTTTTTTAATTAAAAAAAATTTTTTAAGCCCTCTATTGTCCTTTAATTTTCACTTTTATAACTATTATTTTGCAAAAAAAAAAAAAAAAGACCCAATTTTTTTTCTTCTTCAGCAAACTTCATATATATATTTTATAATTTTTTGACCGTGTTTTTTTTTTTTCTTTTTTCTTTTTCTTCTTTTCTTTAACATTGTATTTTTGAAATTCCAAACTCTACTCTAGATTTTTAATTTTAGCCTTTTGGTATATGTTATCAATTTTGTACCTATAGTTTTTTTCATAATTTCTGTGACTTTTTTTCCCTCTGTTTCTTTCTCTTCTTCTTTTATATAACATCGTATATCTGCAATTCCAAACTCTACTCAAGATTTTTAATTTATGCTTTTTGGTATTTGATATCAATTTTGTACCTGTATTTTCTTTATAATTTTTGCAACATTGTTTTTGTTGGTTTGTTTGTTTTCTCTCTTTATTTTTCTTCTTCTTCTTCTTTTTTTTTTTTTTAACGTTGTATTTTTGAAATTCCAAACTCTACTCTATATTTTTTATTTTTGCTTTTTGGTATTAGTTACCAATTTTGTACCTGTAGTTTCTTTATAATTTTCACGACCTTGTTTGTTTTTCTTTGTTCATTTTTTCTCTCTTTCTTTTCCTTCTTCTTTTCATTAACATCGCATTTTTGAAATTCCAAACTCTACTCTAGATTTTTTATTTTTGCTTTTATGTATTTGTTACCAATTTTGTACCTTTAAGAACCCAATCTTCAGGACCCATTTTTCACTAGGGTACGAGATTACTGGCTTGACTGCTCTCTCTCCCTTTGGACTCTCCATTTTCTCCACCAGGTCACCTGTATCTCCCCCCTAACCCCTCTCTACTCTACCCAACTCTGTGAATTTCTGTGTGTTCCAGATGGTGGAGAACACTTAAGGAACTGATTACTGGCTGGATCTGTCTCCCTTCTTTTCATTTCCCCCTTTTATCCTTCTGGCCACCTCTGTCTCCTGCCTCCTTCTTCTCTTCTCTGTATAACTCCATGAACATCTCTGAGCGGTCCAGTTGTGGAGTGCACATAAGGAAGTGACTACTGGCTAGCCCACTCTCTCCACTATTGATTCCACCTCATCTCATTTGGGTCACCTCTAACTCCCTCCTCCCTCTTCTCTTCTCCATGTAACGCTGTGAACCTCTCTGAGTGACCCTCACAGTAGAGAAACTTTTCATCTTTAACGTAGAGGTTTTATCAGTGGTGCTGTATAGAAGGAGAAGTTTTGAAACTACTGTAAAAGTAAGACCGATAACTGGAAGTAGGAGGCTTAAGTCCAAACCCTGACTCCAGGGAACTCCTGACTCCAAGGAACATTAATTGACAGAAGCTCATCAAACGCCTCCATACTGACACTGAAACCAAGCACCACACAAGGGCCAACAAGTTCCAAGGAAAGACATAACAAGCAAATTCTCCAGCAACAAAGGAACACAGCCCTGAGCTTCAAGATACAGGCTGCCCAAAGTCACCCCAAAACCATAGACATCTCATAACTCATTACTGGACATTTCATTAGACTCCAGAGAGAAGAAATACAGCTCCATCCACCAGAACATCGACACAAGCTTCCCTAACCAGGAAACCTTGACAAGCCACCTGTACAAACCCACACACAGCGAGGAAACGCCACAATAAAGAGAACTCCACAAACTGCCAGAATACAGGAAGGACACCCCAAACTCAGCAATTTAAACACGATGAAGAGACAGAGGAATAGCCAGCAGATAAAGGAACAGGATAAATGCCCACCAAACCAAACAAAAGAGGAAGAGATAGGGAATCTACCTGATAAAGAATTCTGAATAATGATAGTGAAATTGATCCAAAATCTTGAAATTAAAATGGAATCACAGATAAATAGCCTGGAGGCAAGGATTGAGAAGATGCAAGAAAGGTTTAACAAGGACTTAGAAGAAATAAAAAAGAGTCAATATATAATGAATAATGCAATAAGTGAAATTAAAAACACTCTGGAGGCAACAAATAGTAGAATAACAGAGGCAGAAGATAGGATTAGTGAATTAGAAGATAGAATGGTAGAAATAAATGAATCAGAGAGGATAAAAGAAAAACGAATTAAAAGAAATGAGGACAATCTCAGAGACCTCCAGGACAATATTAAACGCTACAACATTCGAATCATAGGGGTCCCAGAAGAAGAAGACAAAAAGAAAGACCATGAGAAAATACTTGAGGAGATAATAGTGGAAAACTTCCCTAAAATGGGGAAGGAAATAATCACCCAAGTCCAAGAAACCCAGAGAGTCCCAAACAGGATAAACCCAAGGCAAAACACCCCAAGACACATATTAATCAAATTAACAAAGATCAAACACAAAGAACAAATATTAAAAGCAGCAAGGGAAAAACAACAAATAACACACAAGGGAATACCCATAAGGATAACAGCTGATCTTTCAATAGAAACTCTTCAAGCCAGGAGGGAATGGCAAGACATACTTAAAATGATGAAAGAAAATAACCTACAGCCCAGATTATTGTACCCAGCAAGGATCTCATTCAAGTATGAAGGAGAAATCAAAAGCTTTTCAGACAAGCAAAAGCTGAGAGAATTCTGCACCACCAAACCAGCTCTCCAACAAATACTAAAGGATATTCTCTAGACAGGAAACACAAAAATTGTGTATAAATTCGAACCCAAAACAATAAAGTAAATGGCAACGGGGTCATACTTATCAGTAATTACCTTAAACGTAAATGGGTTGAATGCCCCAACCAAAAGACAAAGACTGGCTGAATGGATACAAAAACAAGACCCCTACATATGTTGTCTACAAGAGACCCACCTCAAAACAGGGGACACATACAGACTGAAAGTGAAGGGCTGGAAAAAGATTTTCCATGCAAATAGGGACCAAAAGAAAGCAGGAGTAGCAATACTCATATCAGATAAAATAGACTTTAAAACAAAGACTGTGAAAAGAGACAAAGATGGTCACTACATAATGATCAAAGGATCAATCCAAGAAGAAGATATAACAATTATAAATATATATGCACCCAACACGGGAGCACCGCAGTATGTAAGACAAATGCTAACAAGTATGAAAGAAGAAATTAACAATAACACAATAATAGTGGGAGACTTTAATACCCCACTCACACCTATGGATAGATCAACTAAACAGAAAATTAACAAGGAAACACAAACTTTAAATGATACAATAGACCAGTTAGACCTAATTGATATCTATAGGACATTTCATCCCAAAACAATGAATTTCACCTTTTTCTCAAGCGCACATGGAACCTTCTCCAGGATAGATCACATCCTGGGCCATAAAGCTAGCCTTGGTAAATTCAAAAAAATAGAAATCATTCCAAGCATCTTTTCTGACCACAATGCAGTAAGATTAGATCTCAATTACAGGAGAAAAACTATTAAAAAAATCCAACATATAGAGGCTGAACAACACGCTGCTGAATAACCAACAAATCACAGAAGAAATCAAAAAAGAAATCAAAATTTGCATAGAAACGAATGAAAATGAAAACACAACAACCCAAAACCTGTGGGACACGGTAAAAGCAGTCCTAAGGGGAAAGTTCATAGCAATACAGGCACACCTCAAGAAACAAGAAAAAAGTCAAATAAATAACCTAACTCTACACCTAAAGCAACTAGAAAAGGAAGAAATGAAGAACCCCAGGGTTAGTAGAAGGAAAGAAATCTTAAAACTTAGAGCAGAAATAAATGCAAAAGAAACAAAAGAGACCATAGCAAAAATCAACAAAACCAAAAGCTGGTTCTTTGAAAGGATAAATAAAATTGACAAACCATTAGCCAGACTCATCAAGAAACAAATCAATAAAATTAGAAATGAAAATGGAGAGATCACAACAGACAACACAGAAATACAAAGGATCATAAGAGACTACTATCAACAATTATATGCCAATAAAATGGACAACGAGGAAGAAATGGACAAATTCTTAGAAAAGTACAACTTTCCAAAACTCGACCAGGAAGAAATAGAAAATCTTAACAGACCCATCACAAGCACGGAAATTGAAACTGTAATAAAAAATCTTCCGGCAAACAAAAGCCCAGGTCCAGACGGCTTCACAGCTGAATTCTACCAAAAATTTAGAGAAGAGCTAACACCTATCCTGCTCAAACTCTTCCAGAAAATTGCAGAGGATGGTAAACTTCCAAACTCATTCTATGAGGCCACCATCACCCTAATACCAAAACCTGACAAAGATCCCACAAAAAAAGAAAACTACAGGCCAATATCACTGATGAACATAGATGCAAAAATCCTTAACAAAATTCTAGCAATCAGAATCCAACAACACATTAAAAAGATCATACACCATGACCAAGTGGGCTTTATCCCAGGGATGCAAGGATTCTTCAATATCCGCAAATCAATCAATGTAATACACCACATTAACAAATTGAAAAATAAAAACCATATGATTATCTCAATAGATGCAGAGAAAGCCTTTGACAAAATTCAACATCCATTTATGATAAAAACTCTCCAGAAAGCAGGAATAGAAGGAACATACCTAAACATAATAAAAGCTATATATGACAAACCCACAGCAAACATTATCCTCAATGGTGAAAAATTGAAGGCATTTCCTCTAAAGTCAGGAACAAGACAAGGGTGCCCACTTTCACCATTACTATTCAACATAGTTTTGGAAGTTTTGGCCACAGCAATCAGAACAGAAAAAAAAATAAAAGGAATCCAAATTGGAAAAGAAGAAGTAAAGCTCTCACTGTTTGCAGATGACATGATCCTCTACATAGAAAACCCTAAAGACTCCACCAGAAAATTACTAGAACTAATCAATGACTATAGTAAAGTTGCAGGATATAAAATCAACACCCAGAAATCCCTTGCATTCCTATACACTAATAATGAGAAAACAGAAAGAGAAATTAAGGAAACAATTCCATTCACCATTGCAACGGAAAGAATAAAATACTTAGGAATATATCTACCTAAAGAATCTAAAGACCTATATATAGAAAACTATAAAACACTGGTGAAAGAAATCCAAGAGGACACTAACAGATGGAGAAATATACCATGTTCATGGATTGGAAGAATCAATATAGTGAAAATGAGTATACTACCCAAAGCAATCTATAGATTCAATGCAATCCCTATCAAGCTACCAACAGCATTCTTCACAGAGCTAAAACAAATAATTTCACAATTTGTATGGAAAAACAAAAAACCTCGAATAGCCAAAGCTATCTTGAGAAAGAAGAATGGAACTGGAGGAATCAACCTACATGACTTCAGGCTCTACTACAAAGCCACAGTTATCAAGACAGTATGGTACTGGCACAAAGACAGAAATATAGATCAATGGAACAAAATAGAAAGCCCAGAGATAAATCCACGCACATATGGACACCTTATCTTTGACAAAGGAGGCAAGAATATACAATGGATTAAAGACAATCTCTTTAACAAGTGGTGCTGGGAACTCTGGTCAACCACTTGTAAAAGAATGAAACTAGAACACTTTCTAACACCATACACAAAAATAAACTCAAAATGGATTAAAGATCTAAACGTAAGACCAGAAACTATAAAACTCCTAGAGGAGAACATAGGCAAAACACTCTCCGACATACATCACAGCAGGATCCTCTATGACCCACCTCCCAGAATATTGGAAATAAAAGCAAAAATAAACAAATGGGACCTAATTAACCTTAAAAGCTTCTGCACATCAAAGGAAACTATTAGCAAGGTGAAAAGACAGCCTTCAGAATGGGAGAAGATAATAGCAAATGAAGCAACTGACAAACAACTAATCTCGAGAATATACAAGCAACTCCTACAGCTCAACTCCAGAAAAATAAATGACCCAATCAAAAAATGGGCCAAAGAACTAAATAGACATTTCTCCAAAGAAGACATACAGATGGCTAACAAACACATGAAAAGATGCTCAACATCACTCATTATCAGAGAAATGCAAATCAAAACCACTATGAGGTACCATTTCACACCAGTCAGAATGGCTGTGGTCCAAAAGTCTACAAGTAATAAATGCTGGAGAGGGTGTGGAGAAAAGGGAACCCTCTTACACTGTTGGTGGGAATGCAAACTAGTACAGCCACTATGGAGAACAGTGTGGAGATTCCTTAAAAAACTGGAAATAGACCTGCCTTATGATCCAGCAATCCCACTGCTGGGCATACACACTGAGGAAACCAGAAGGGAAAGAGACACGAGTACCCCAATGTTCATCGCAGCACTGTTTATAATAGCCAGGACATGGAAGCAACCTAGATGTCCATCAGCAGATGAATGGATAAGAAATCTGTGGTACATATACACAATGGAGTATTATTCAGCCATTAAAAAGAATACATTTGAATCAGTTCTAATGAGGTGGATGAAACTGGAGCCTATTATACAGAGTGAAGTAAGCCAGAAAGAAAAACACCAATACAGTATACTAACGCATATATATGGAATTTAGAAAGATGGTAACAATAACCCTGTATACGAGACAGCAAAAGAGACACTGATGTATAGAACAGTCTTATGGACTCTGTGGGAGAGGGAGAGGGTGGGAAGATTTGGGAGAATGGCATTGAAACATGTAAAATATCATGTATGAAATGAGTTGCCAGTCCAGGTTTGATGCATGATACTGGATGCTTGGGGCTGGTGCACTGGGACGACCCAGAGGGATGGAATGGGGAGGGAGGAGGGAGGAGGGTTCAGGATGGGGAACACATGTATACCTGTAGCGGATTCATTTTGATATTTGGCAAAACTAATACAGTTATGTAAAGTTTAAAAATAAAAAAAATAAAAAAAAAAGACTGCTGGGAGAAATATCAGCAGTCTCGGATATGCAGATGACACCACTCTAATGGCAGAAAGTGAAGAGGAACTAAAAAGCCTCTTGATGAAAGTGAAAGAGGAGAGTGAAAAAGCTGGCTAAAAACTCCACATTCAGAAAACTAAGATCATGGCATCTGGTCCCATCACTTCAGGGCAACTAGAAGGAGGAAACGTAGAAGCAGCAGCAGGTTTTGTTTTCTTGGGCTCCAAAATCACTGCAGATGGTGACTGCAGCCATGGTGTTAGAAGATGGATTCTTCTTGGAGGAAAAGCTATGACAAACCTGATCAGCATATTAAAAAGCAAAGACATCTCTTTGCCAACAAAGGACTGTATAGTCAAAGCTATGGCTTTTCCAGTAGTCATGCACAGATGTGAGAGTTGCACCATACAAAAGGCTGACACCGAAGAATTAATGCTTTCGAATTGTGGTGTTGGAGAAGACTCTTGAGAGTCCCTTGAACTGTGAGGAAATCAAACCTATCAATCCTAAAGGAAATCAACCCTGAGCATTCATTGGAAGGACTGATGCTCAAACTGAAGGTCCAATACTTTGTCCTGATACGAAGAGCCGACTCACTGAGAAAGACCTTGATGCTGAGAAATATTGAAGGCAAAAGGAGAAGAGGGTGGCAGAGGATGAGATGGTTGGTTGCCGTCACCGATTCAATGGACATGAACTTGAGCAAACTCTGGGAGATAGTGGAGGACAGGGAAACCTGGCGTGCTTCCATAGCAGTCCATGGGGTTGCAAAGAGTCAGACACAACTTAGCGACTGTACAACAACACACAAATACTGTATTATTCTGTTGCACAAACAAAACTTCTGTAATGGTATGTGCTAATTCAGTTCAGTTCAGTTCAGTCGCACAGTCGTGTCCGACTCGTTGCGGCCCCATGAATCGCAGCACGTCAGGCCTCCCTGTCCATCACCATCTCCCAGAGTTCACTCAAACTCACGTCCATTGAGTCAGTGATGCCATCCAGCCATCTCATCCTCTGTCATCCCCTTCTCCTCCTGCCCCCAATCCCTCCCTGCATTCGAGTCTTTTCCAATGAGTCAACTCTTCACATAAGGTGGCCAAAGTACTGGAGTTTCAGCTTTAGCATCATTCCTTCCAAAGAACACCCAGGGATGATCTCCTTTAGAATGGACTGGTTGGATCTCCTTGCAGTCCAAGGGACTCTCAAGAGTCTTCTCCAACACCACAGTTCAAAGCATCAATTCTTCAGCACTCAGCTTTCTTCACAGTCCAACTCTCACATCCATACATGACCACTGGAAAAACCATAGCCTTGACTAAACGGACCTTTGTTGGCAAAGTAATGTCTCTGCTTTTCAATATGCTATCTAGGTTGGTCATAACTTTTCTTCCAAGGAGTAAGCGTCTTTTAATTTCATGGCTGCAGTCACCATCTGCAGTGATTTTGGAGCCCAAAAAGATAAAGTCTGACACTGTTTCCACTGTTTCCCCATCTATTTCCCATAAAGTGATGGGACCAGATGCCATGATCTTCGTTTTCTGAATGTTGAGCTTTAAGCCAACTAATTATACTTCAAAATAAACAGTGCTCAGTAGATAGTTATAAAATAGAGAACTTTTAGCTAATATTTAAGCCTCATATTTACTATTTCAGCCATGATGCCTAAAAACCCAAGAGCAGCACCCACGAGTTCTAGGATCCCTCAGGAGCAGCAGTAGGGGGCTAACAGTGGGGAAACATGAAGCCAAAACATTAGTGGTATGAAGCAACGATAGGCGAAAATCTAAAAATGCAGCAATACACAAAGCAAAAATGCAATCCAGTGCGTAGAAGGTGACGAAGGTGACCACCAGCATCAGGATGGTGTGGGCGGCTCTGGTCTCTGGCGGGCATCTGTGGTGCCCAGTGGGGGTGTGGATATACTGCACCCTCTGGCGGTGTCTGAACAAGAGAAGCACCATGGAGCCACTGGTCCAGACCATGAGGCCAATAAACACGGCATCAGAGATGGACCATAAGTACAGAAAGCGTGCTTTAGGAGCTGAGGAAGAGCAGAACCACTTGCCATGGTTATCAGTATAGTTGTTTGTGCCCTGTGGACCAGTGACTGTCACAGGAACATAGATATTCATTAGGAAACTGAGCAACCAGCAGGTGCAACAGGAAGGACCAATGGCCTTGGGGGCCCTTCCTCTGAGCATCACCCACTCCACTCTCCTGGGGGTGAGAGTGAAGGACTGATAGGTGCTCAGGACGCAGGTGGAGCACAGGGTGCTGCCTCGAGCCACCCTCTGTATGTAATACACAAACTTACACCCAAGACTGGACAGGGGCTTCCTTAAAACAAAAGCTACTATTATGTGGGGAATCCCAGGGGAGAAAATAATCAAAAGATTGGCCACAACCACATGGGCGAGAATCACATCTGTGGGTCTCGTCTTGCAGCCAAGCAAGATCGGACAGATGCTGTGGAAGAAAAGGATGACATTACCCAGAGCCCCAACCACCATCTGTAGCAGAGAGATGGTTTCCAGAACCACCTCCCCTGGGTTTCTCAGGGCATCTCTGTGAATAGCCATGGAGAGGACGTCAGAGTGTCCTGGAGCGGAAAGGGGGCTGAGCTGGTGATGACATCAGAAGTCTTCTTATGCAATCAAAGTGGAAAAGGATTCTTGCATTTTCTGTCTCCTGAGAAGGCAGACATTGTCATGCTCCACAGGAGGGTCTCAACCTAGAGAACACATGCACGGTATCAGTTACAATGTCCCACTTACTATTTTGTATTTATTTCTGTTCACTTGTATAAGCTGATGCTCCACTAGCCTGTGAGATCCAGGAACTTGAGAACCATGTCTCTCTTGATCAATAACATGACTGACCCATGCGTGCATCCTTACACGCCAAGTTTCAGTTGTGTCCGACTCTTAGTGACCCCGTGGACTGTAGTCGACCAGGCTCCTCTGTCCATGGGATTCTGCATGAAAAATACTGGGAGTGGGTTGCCATGCCCTCCCCAGGGGATCTTCCTGACCCAGGGATTGAACTCGAGTCTCTTATGTCTCCTACATTGCAAGTGGGGTTTTTTTTTTAACCAAATAGCACCACCTGGGAAGCCCTGGTTGACCAATAATTGGTGTAAAATAATATGTCCTGAATATACATATTACAGGTGACATGAGAGAAAGACAGTGATATACTCTTCCTCTTTAGAATGTATGATCATCCTGACTATTATAGTAAAATACTAACTTTGGACAATGAGACAATATTACTGAGATTATAGGAGAGTCTGACTAAATTTAATACAGCTGTCGCTGAACCAGTTGTTCACCTTGGAGAACTCACAGCTCATCAGAGATACAAAAGAACAATAAAACATCAGTCATGCAGTTCTGGCTTCTGCTCCCTCGTGGAAGTCAACTTTCTGTCCTAATAATTAAAACAGAATACTCTGTAGATTCTTGGATTCCTAACAGAGGCGAGAACAGAGGGGAAATCTCTGCTTCCATAATTGGAGAGATGGACAGTGAATAGAAGGGATCGAGGTTATTGGAGCACAGGTTCATGAGGGAAACACCTCGGACCCAGGGCAGAAAACCCTGAACTTATAATGGATTTATGTAGGCTCCATGGGTTGCTGGAGGCTCCGCATGGAGAAGTCTGGCAATTAGAAACTCCAGGAAGACCAAGTTATAGGGAGATCCCCACAGTTCTGAGTTTTGTGATATTTCTTTGAGGAAAAAATCAGTGGAAAAAAAAATTAGTGGCAAAATCTCCTTGTGCTTTCCGTGGGGGTTGGAAGGGGAAAAACCATTTTGAAATACATCAGAGCACGAGATTCTTCTTAATCTGCCTTTAGGAGAGGTTAGCTAACTGGAGCCTAACTAAATGGGGTCTTCTCAGAGCCTGACTGACCTGGGAAGGGAAATACCCAGCATCCAGCCCACACTAGCCATCCTGCCCAATCTACTGGGGAGGAATAAAGCAGAGAATTGCTGGTGAGGGTCACAGTCCAGAGGCACAGGCTCACGGAGAGACTGGGACCTCAGTGTAGGATGTGGAATCGCCCCTCTCCCCTCACCTCACCACCACATCACTGAAGGTTGATTAACAGTTCGTTTTACCCAGTACATCATGTCCAGATATCAAGAAAAAACTCCTAGGCATACTACAAGGCAAAGGACAGTTTGGAGACCCAGAGCAAACTTTAGCTTCAGACATGGCAGGAATGAGGGAATGATCAGACTTTCTGGACTTCGGATGTGCTGTAACTAAGCACGCACAGGCCAGTGCAAGCAGCAGGAGTTAACGCGATGCTGAACCTTCGGAAGAGAATGTCACTCACCTCATCCCAGGTCAGCACAGAAATCAGGGCTGGTCTGTGCAGGGCTCCTAAGAGAACGAGAAAGCCCTGCTAAGAGAGCGTGTCGTGTGCCCAGGACCATGGACAGAGGAGTCGGGACCTCGGCCCTGCACAGAGGGACATAGGGGGCGCTGGGGAGGGCAGAGCAAGTCGCGTCCAGTGCAGAAGCACTCAGCCTCTTTGCAGAGTGCGCCTCGATGTAAGTCCTCAGTCTTAGGCAGGACTGCCACCTGGGGTCCTTCTCTGTGTTCACCTGTTTTAGTCTGCTTGAGGTGTTATAAAAAAAAAAAAATGTATCACCCACTCAGGGGATTATAAACAACAGAAATTCAGTGCTCACAGTCCTGGAGGCTGGACGCCCACAAACAAGGCTGTAGCAAGGACCCCTCTGTGAGAGCTCCCTTCCTCATTCATGGCTGGTGCTTCTCACAGTGTCCTCATGTGATGGAAAAGTCTATGGCGCTCTGTAGACCCTCTCTTACAGCATTAGTAATTCCACATGTGAGGGCATGAAGCACCCACCTCCAAAGACGGTCATGTTTGGGGTTAGGTTTTCAAAGCATGAAATTTGCAGGGACTCAAACTTCAGACCTGGAGAAGGAAGTGTCCAATCACTCCAGTGTTCTTGCCTGGAAAATCCCAGGGATGGGGGAGCCTGGTGGGCTGCCCTCTATGGGGTTGCACAGAGTCGGACATGACTGAAGCGACTTAGCAGCAGCAGCAGCAAACTTCAGACCACGGATAGCCCAAGATATATTTTGGTGCATTTCTGAGTATAAAATGCAAAGTTAACTTACAAAAGTCAGTCATATTCTAATTTCTAAGTTAAAAAAAGTGTACACTGGTTACTTTCCATTACTCACATCTCTTGGCAGAGTTGAAAATACCTGAATTTCATCTCACGGCAGATTCTTTTCCCTTTCCATAATGCCTCAGGTTAAGGAAGGACAGTTGAGATTTTTTACCATATTCTTGAGAAAAATATGTGGATCACATACAACAACACAAAACCCACGCAGAATGGAGAGAGAGTATCTTTGCTGAAAGTAGTGAAAACCTTCATCCAACTGAAGAGGGATTGAAAATAGGAAAAACGTGTCTGTCATTATTAAGCAGTGTAATTCTGTGTATTTCTGTGTGCACACGTGTGTGTCTGTGTCATCAGAGATTATTTGATGCTGTAGGATTTTCCAGTTCTAATGAACTCAGCACAAAAATATGTCCTCATATATTCATACTAACCCTAATCTATTAGGTCTGAGAATATCAAAGACTTCCTTTAAATATGGTTGAAGGACTCAGTGACTCTGGCCATACAGGACTTGGCACAGATTCCACAGTGACCCCCTACCTCTTCCCCTCATTGTCAGGGACCCCAGGACCCGAGATTTGCAGTGAACTCACAGCTCTGGTCCCCCTCAGATACACACCCCAGCACATTCCCGCCTTCCACCTGCCAGCCAGTGCATGGACGGGGCAGCCCAGGACAAGGCAGGGGAGCACGTGTCCTGCCCAAGGCACTGACAACACAGCTCTGAGCTCCTCTCCTGCTGAGAGCCGGCTTTCCTGTTTCCTGCCCTGAGACTGAACACAAGGGAGCACTCACCTGCCTGCACTTGGCTCCACACTCTGTGCAGGGAAGTGTCAGTCAGGATGGGCCCCAGTTATAGGGACAGGGTCCCTGGGCTGCTCTCCCCACAGAGGAGCCATTATCATGTCATCGGGAGCAGAGGTGACACTGTCTGCATGGAGAGTCTGGGGCGTCTCCAGTGGGGGCAGATCTTACCCCCAGTGCTCCTCACCCTCATCCACGCCTGGGGACTAGTGACAACTCCTGGCAATTACTGAGAAGGTCCCTGTGAGCAGCTGAGCAGAGGGCAGGGAGAGTTTTCTGAGTTCCCTGTGGGAGAACTCAAGTTTACAGTGAAAGTCATAGCTGGGGGAGGGACACTCACAGAGCACCAGGGCTCCCTTCACTGTGTCTCCCGTTGGGCATTTTCCCTCAGGGTCTCACTTTTCCAAACTGTTCCAAAGTGTGTTCACACCAATGATCAGCATGGGATCTGGAGGCTGGGCTTTCTCCTGAGTTGAAGTTCCACAGCCCTTTCTATTTATGGCCTCAGGCCTGTTTAACCTGGAAAATGCCCCTGTTGAAGCCAGAGTTTCCCTTCTCAGAATCCTCAGGTCTCCATTCTGTCCACATGACTCTGCAAGGACTTTGTCATTTGCTCCACGTCCCCCACAGACCACCTCTTTGAGTCTGTCATTGGATCACCAGCCTGCCCCTGTGTTACAGTCCATTAGCTCTGGCAAGATGCACTCTGGGACATGCAGACAGTGATTGGGGAAAAGAATTTATTAAAATTATATTAGGGAGAAAATGTTAGAATTCTTTAATTTCATCTGTGATGATCAGTTGCTAGCAGGAAGTTTAACTGGTTAATTGGATGTTTGATACCTGATCCATTAGGTAGGCAGTTGGCCTGGTGTTTCTCCTGGGGGACCATGGAGCAGAAGGGACACCATCCACCTGCCCCATCAGGTGCCTTCTATGGAGAACTGGTACATGAAGGCAGCAGATACATCCACATTTCATAAATAAGGGGTTCCCAAGATAACCCTGGTAGATAGAACATCTTCCGCTTCTTCAAAAAATAATATTTATTTTGGCTGCACGAGGCTTCTGGTGCTGGGCACAGCCTTTCTCTACTTGTGGAGAGTGGGGGCTACTCTCTGGTTGCAGTGCGTGGGCTCCTCATTGTGACTTCTCTTACTGCAGAGCCCGGCTCTAGGGCACAGTGGCTCAGTAGTTGTGGCACAAGCTTAGTTGCTTTGTGGCGTGTGGAATCCTCGCAGACCAGAGATGGAATCATGTCCCCTGCACTGGCAAGCGGATTCTTAGCCACTGGACCACCAGGGAAGTCCTACTGCTCCTATAAAGTTGTTCATTCGTGGCCTCTGTCTGGGACAATGTGCATAAAGGTTTTACTATATTGAATGATTATTCACTATGGGGACGTTGCTCAACACATACAGACAGTTTGGACCTACTATGTGCCATTCCTCAACTAGGTAATGAAGATACAAAGAGAGTCACTAACACTTCAGGTTCCCATATTTGAAACAGGTGATTCATCCCCAGACTTCTAGCTGAGTGGGTGAAAGCATCCAGATCTGAGCCGTCCAGTGTGGCAGTTCCAGTCCCAGGGGGCCACTGAGCTCCTGATATGGGCTCATTTGGACTGAGGGGCTTGGGTGTAACACACATACTGGATTCGCCTTCTGTATTCAGGTGTTCCTATGTTGGGTGCATATATATTTACAATTGTTACATCTTCTTCATGGGTTGATCCTTCAATCAATATGTAGTGTTATTCTTTGTCTCTTGTAACAGTGTTTATTTTCAAGTCTTTTGAATAAGTATTTCTCCGATTTTGTTTTGATTTGTGTGGAATAACTTTTTCATTCCATCACTTTCAGTCTATTCATGTCTCTAGATGGAAAGTTTTTTTGTAAATAGCAGGTATATGCATCTGTTTCTTTATCTAATCAGCCTGTTTGTGTCCTTTGGTTGGAGCACTTCTATTCTGACATATTATTTGAAACAGTCATAATAATTTTAAGGAGAATATAAGAAAATTTGCAAGTTCATATGTAATTAATACAGCAATAAATACAAATAATTATACCTTAAGACTACTAAGTTCTACAATGGAATGTTAAAAATGCCACATTTTCCCAGAAAAATATATTATGACAAAGCAACACAGAAAACAGTGATTAGGATAAAATAGAAAACTAAGTCTCAATATTATGTGTTTCAGTGACGAAGACTTAACGTTTAAGTGAAAAATATGGAGCAGGAAGCTTCTCTTCCCTCCATCATATGACTTCATCTGTCTAATCAATCAAATTTACTGACAGTCAGCCATGACCAACCTATACAACATATTAAAAAGCAGAGACATTACTTTGCCGACAAAAGCTCATCTAGTCAAAGCCATGGTTTTTCCAGTAGTCATGTATGGATGTGAGAGTTGGACTATAAAGAAAGCTGAGCACTGAAGAATTGATGGTTTTGAACTGTGGTGCTGGAGAAGGCTCTTGAGAGCCCCTCGGACTGTAAGGAGATCAAACCAGTCAATCCTAAAGGAAATCAGTCCTGAATATTCATTGGAAGGAGAAAGATGCTGAAGCTGAAACTCCAATACTTTGGCCACCTGATGCAAAGAAATGACTCACTGGAAAAGATTCTGAAGCTGGGTAAGATTGAAGGCAGGAGGAAAAGGGGACAACAGAGGATGAGATGGTTGGTTGGCATCACTAATTCAATAGACATGAGTTTGAACAAGCTCTGTGAGTTGGTGATGGACAGGGAAGCCTGGCGTGTTGCAGTCCATGGGGTCACAAACAGTTGGACACGACTGAGCGACTGAACTGACTGAACTGAACCATGTAAAGAATATCCAATGTGAAAAATGATGGAACCCACTGAATAACATTGATTTTTGTTAATACTACAGCACGTCAGAGAAACACGAGTGAAAAAAAAAACACAAACAAAAACATAACACTGTCTCCATTTACCAGGATTCTTATCCTCACCTATGAAATAAAACGTCCACCCCCTCTGGAATAACAATGTAGAGCAATACTGGATTATGTGTAAGTGTATATCGGATATGAGCTACACCACAGGGAGATAAGCTTTGTGAAAATACCTCAGATGTTCCTGAAGAAAGGAGGCTCCTTCAGGCAGCTGCATTGGCCAAGGGAAGACGGGTTTCCTTTGTAACGGCTGGAATCTTTTTCAAGTTAATCTCATGGATTCACTTTCAGACCTCTCAAGGCAGCAAGCGCATTTATCTATTTGACCTTCAAAGTCGTTTGGATGTTGTGTAAAAATTTGTACTGAGTACAAACATCAATGGTACCAAATTCTAATTATAAAATAAATTAGTCATGGGTATATAAACGTACAGCATGGAGACAGTAGTTAATTGCCGGGGTCCAGCCCCAGTGGATCCAGGGAATTCGAAGCGGGGACGGCGTGGGCGAGGATCAGGAAACAATTGCTTAATTAAACGTTAATTAAGGATATAAAGAGTGGTTAAATAAGGATAGCTCAGTGAGGAAATTCAGTGGAGAAAAGAGGCTGAATAATTCAGCCAGAAGCTGAGAGAAAGAACAACATGGGGAGACCAAGCTTCAGTGAACAAGGCCCGCACTTTATTTTCCAAAGTAGTTTTTATACCTTAAGTTATGCATAGAGGATAATGGGGGAAGGGGTAGAGTCATGCAGTAAGCCAGGCTTTCTTCCTGCAACTTATCATATGCAAAAGTTTAGGTGATTTGCAACATCCTCTGGCCCAGAGGCCTGTTAACATTTTAAGACCCTTTTCAGAAAACTTATTTTTCTCTAAAGGTGATTAGTCAGGCGCCACCCTCCAAAAGCATTAGATAAAGTTGCATTCCTATAGGGCAAAGGTGTGGTGGGCTATAACAAGAAAAAGAATTAACTCAAGGGTCCAAGGTTACAAACATTAAAGCTACTACTTACACCAATTATATTAATCAATACACTGCCAGGGACACAGCAGGTAAGGGATATGGAAACTTAGCAGCAAACATTGGCCCAACAAGTGAAAAACCCTTCACCAATACAATTTCTAATCAATCTTTTAACTGCTCAAAGGTATCTGTATTCAGACAGTTTAGAACATCTCATGCCTCTCACGGTTGTGAACTAAAACACTCTTGTCACGCCCAGGACAGCCCCCCGTAAAGTCAGAGGTGTAGGTGAGAGCACAAAGCAGTAAAGTAGGCAGACTCTGGTTTTGGGGGTAGGTGCTCGAGAATTTCCAGGGGGACTCCTGAGGCTCGATCCCGCCTTTGCGTATGCCGAGCCTCCTTCCTCATGACCTTTGCCACCGGCAGAGCTCCTCACGCTGGCTCCCGGCAGTTAATAATACTGTATTGCATAATGAAAAGTGGTAAAAGAGTCAATCTTCAAAGTTCTTATCACAAGAAAATTTTTGTAGTACGTACAGAGGTGGAAATGGTGACAGATTTTATTTGTGGGGCTCCAAAGTCATCATGGACGGTGACTGCAGCCAGGAAATTAAAATACGCTTGCTCCTTGGATGAAAAGCTATGACAAATCTAGACAGTGTATTAAAAGGCAGAGAACATCACTTTGTCAATAAAGGCCCATATAGTTAAAGCTATGTTTTTCCAGTAGTCATGTATGGATGTGAGAGTTGGACCATTAAGAAGGCTGAGCGCTGAAGAACTGATGCCTTCAAACTGTGGTGCTGGAGAAGCCTCTTGAGAGTCCCTTCAACAGCAAGGAGATGAAACCAGTCCATCCTAAAGGAAATCAACCCTGAATATTCATTGGAAGGACTGATGCTGAAGCTCCAATCCTTTGGCCACCTGATGTGAAGAACTGACTCACTGGAAAAGACCCTGATGCTGAGAGAGACTGAGGGCAGGAGGGGAAGAGGGCAACAGAGGATGAGATGATAAGATGGCATCACCGACTCAATGGACATATGTTTGAGCAAACTCTGGGAGACGGTGAAGGACAGGGAGGCCTGGTGTGCTGCAGTGCACATGATCATGAAGAATCGGACATGACAACACTGAAAACAACATGGAGGTAGATAGATATCAACCAGACTTATTTGACTGATTGTCTGTAACATATGCAAATATTCAATCATAATGTTGTAAGACCTGAAGTGATACAATGTCACGTTATTTATGCTTCAGTAAAAGTTGGTAAAAAGTAAATATATAAATAATTACAGAAGAAAGGAACTGGCTATTATTGAAGCTGTCTACTATGTATCTAAGGGGCTTCCCCAGGGGGCCACAGTGGTAGAGCTTGCCTGCCAATGCAGGAGATGCAGGAGACACAGGTTGAGCCCTGGTTTAGGGAAATCCCCTGGAGGAGGAAATGGCAACCTGCTCCAATATTCTTGCCTAGAAAATTCCATTGACAGAGGAGCCTGGGGTTGCAAAGAGTTAGGCATGACTGAGAGATTGAACACGGATGCACTACATATTGAGCTATTTAACCATTTTTCTTCAAGAACAGAACCTAGGAGTTCTAGGATCACTCAGGAGCGACTGGAAGGGGGAAACAGTGGGAAAACATGAGCCAAGACACTAGAGGTCTGTATCAACCATAGACAAGAATCTAAAAAGGCACTGATACAAAAAGAAAAAATAGAATTCAACACGTAGAAGATGACAAATGTGACCACCAGCATCAGGATGGTGTGGACGGCTCTGGTCTCCGGGGGTCACCTGGGGTGCCCAGTGGGGGTGTGAATATACTGCACCCTCTGGTGGTGTCTGAGCAGGAGAAGCACCATGGAGCCACTGGAACAGACCATGAGGGTAAGAAACACGGCATCAGAGACGGACCAAAAGTACATAAAACCTGCGTAAGGAGCTGTGGGTGAGCAGAACCACTTCCCTTGTCAGTATCATTTCCTGTGTTCTCTGGACCAGTAATCTTCAAGGGAACACAGATATTCATTAATATCTGAGCATCCATATTCATTAAAATCTGAGCTCATTAAACTGAGCATCCAGTAGGTGCAATGGGAAGGACCAATGACCTTGGTGGCTCTTCCTCTGAGCATCACCCTCTCCTCTCTCCTGGGGGTGAGAGTGAAGGACTGATAGGTGCTCAGGATGCAGGTGGAGCACAGGGTGGTGCTGCGAGCCACCCTCTGTATGTGATACACAAACTTACACCCAAGACTGGACAGGGGCTTCCTCAAAACAAAAACTGCCATTATATGGGGAATCCCAGAGAAGAGAATAATCAGGAGATTGGCCAGCGCCAAGTGTGTGAGAATCAACGTTTGTATGTCTCTTTTTCTGGCCAAACCAGATTGGAGAGATGCTGTGGAAGAAAAAGATGACATTACCCAGAGCCCCAACCACCACCTGGAAAAGAAAGACGGTTTTCAGAACCACCTCCCCTGGGTTTCTCAGGGCATCTCTGTGAACAGACATGGAGAAGACATCAGTGTCCTGAAGGTGAAAGGAAGCTGTGCAGGTGATGACATCAGCAGTCGTCTTACAGAATCAACACTGGGAAAGAATTCTTGATATTTTCCTCTCCTGAGAAGGGAGACACTGTCATACTCCACATGTGGGGCTCAACCTGTAGGACACACGCATGACGTCAGTTATACTTTTCACTATTAGTATATTAATTTCTACTATGTGGCATATCCTTATTCTCCACCAGCATGTAAGTTCCATGAAGTTAAGAACTACATCCGGACTTCCCTGGGGCCCAGGGGTTAAGAAACTGGCTTGCAATGCAAAGACAGAGGATCAAACACTTTTCAGGGAACCAAGGTTCCACATGCTGAGGAGCAAGTAAGCCTACATGCTGCACCTAAGACCCAATGCAGCCAAATAAATAAATACATATTTTTTTAAAGGGCCACATTTATCTTGTTTACCAACATGGTCGATGCATAATAGATGTTACAACTATGTACTGAGTATATGACTATGTGACAGGAGACAGAAAAGCAGATACACTAAACCTCTTAGAGACATTGCCGCCTATTGTAAGAATGCATTAAGAAAAAAATCGCAAATTACGAAAGTATTGAACGTATATGATTGTCCAGCTGATTTTAATACAGTTTCAACAGAGTCAGTGACCATTATATCTACTACTGCAGGCAGGAATCCCTCAGAAGAAATGGAGTAGCCATCATGGTCAACAAAAGAGTCCGAAATGCAGTACTTGGATGCAATCTCAAAAACGACAGAATGATCTCTGTTCGTTTCCAAGGCAAACCATTCAATATCACAGTAATCCAAGTCTATGCCCAACCAGTAACACTGAAGAAGCTGAAGTTGAACGGTTCTATGAAGACCTACAAGACCTTTCAGAACTAACACCCAAAAAACATGTCCTTTTCATTATAGGGGACTGGAATGCAAAAGTAGGAAGTCAAGACACACCTGGAATAACAGGCAAATTTGGCCTTGGAATACGGAATGAAGCAGGACAAAGACTAATAGAGTTCTGCCAAAAAAATGCACTGGTCATAGCAAACACCCTCTTCCAACAACACAAGAAAAGACTCTACACATGGACATCACCAGATGGTCAACACCGAAATCAGATTGATTATATTCTTTGCAGCCAAAGATGGAGAAGCTCTATACAGTCAACCAAAACAAGACCAGGAGCTGACTGTGGCTCAGATCATGAACGCTTTATTACCAAATTCAGACTTAAATTGAAGAAAGTAGGGAAAATCACTAGACCATTCAGGTATGACCTAAATCAAATCCCTTATGATTATACAGTGGAAGTGAAAAATAGATTTAAGGGCCTAGATCTGATAGATAGAGTACCTGATTAACTATGGAATGAGGTTCGTGACATTGTACAGGAGACAGGGATCAAGACCATTCCCATGGAAAAGAAATGCAAAAAAGCAAAATGGCTGTCTGGGGAGGCCTTACAAATAGCTGTGAAAAGAAGAGAAGCAAAAAGCAAAGGAGAAAAGGAAAGATATACGCATCTGAATGCAGAGTTCCAAAGAATAGCAAGAAGAGATAAGAAAGCCTTCCTCAGCGATCAATGCAAAGAAATAGAGGAAAACAACAGAATGGGAAAGACTAGAGATCTCTTCAAGAAAATTAGAGATACCAAGGGAACATTTCATGCAAAGATGGGCTCAATAAAGGACAGAAATGGTATGGACCTAACAGAAGCAGAAGATATTAAGAAGAGGTGGCAAGAATACACAGAAGAACTGTACAAAAAAGATCTTCACAACCCAGATAAAACGATGGTGTGATCACTGACCTAGAGCCAGACATCTTTGAATGTGAAGTCAAGTGGGCCTTAGAAAGCATCACTACGAACAAAGCTAATGGAGGTGATGGAATTCCAGTTGAGCTATTCCAAATCCTGAAAGATGATGCTGTGAAAGTGCTGCACTCAATATGCCAGCTAATTTGGAAAACTCAGCAGTGGCCACAGGACTGGAAAAGGTCAGTTTTCATTCCAATCCCAAAGAAAGGCAATGCCAAAGAATGCTCAAACTACTGCACAATTGCACTCATCTCACATTCTAGTAAAGTAATGCTCCAAATTCTCTAAGCCAGGCTTCAGCAATACATGAACCATGAACTTCCTGATGGTCAAGCTGGTTTTAGAAAAGGCAGAGGAACCAGAGATGAAATAGCCAACATCCACTGGATCATCGAAAAAGCAAGAGAGTTCCAGAAAAACATCTATTTCTGCTTTATTGACTATGCCAAAGCCTTTGACTGTGTGGATCACAATAAACTGTGGAAAATTCTGAAAGAGATGGAAATAACAGACCACCTGACCTGCCCCTTGAGAAACCTATATGCAGGTCAGGAAGCAACAGTTAGAACTGGACATGGAACAACAAACTGGTTCCAAATAGGAAAAGGAGTACGCCAAGGCTGTATATTATCACCCTGCTTATTGAACTTCTATGCAGAGTACATCATGAGAAACGCTGGACTGGAAGAAACACAAGCTGGAATCAAGATTGCCGGGAGAAATATCAATAACCTCAGATATGCAGATGACACCACCCTTATGGCAGAAAGTGAAGAGGAACTCAAAAGCCTCTTGATGAAAGTGAAAGTGGAGAGTGAAAAAGTTGGCTTAAAGGTCAACATTCAGAAAATGAAGATCATGGCATCTGGTCCCATCACTTCATGGGAAATAGATGGGGAAACAGTGGAAACAGGGTCAGACTTTATTTTGGGGGGCTCCAAAATCACTGCAGATGGTGACTGCAACAATGAAATTAAATACGCTTACTCCTTGGAAGGAAAGTTATGACCAACCTAGACAGCATATTCAAAAGCAGAGCCATTACTTTGCCAACAGAGGTCCACCTAGTCAAAGCTATGGTTTTTCCTGTAGTCATGTGTGGATGTGAGAGTTGGACTGTGAAGAAGGCTGAGCACTGAAGAATTGATGCTTTTGAACTGTGGTGTTGGAGAAGACTCTTGAGAGTCCCTTGGACTGCAAGGAGATCCAACCAGTCCATTCTGAAGGAGATCAGCCCTGGGATTTCTTTGGAGGGAATGATGCTGAAGCTGAAACTCCAGTACTTTGGCCACCTCATGCGAAGAGTTGACTCATTGGAAAAGAAAGACTCTGATGCTGGGAGGAATTGGGGGCAGGAGGAGAAGGGGACAACAGAGGATGAGATGGCTGGATGGCATCACTGATTCGATGGACATGAGTCTGAGTGAACTCCGGGAGTTGGTGATTGACAGGGAGACCTGGCATGCTGGGATTCATGGGGTTGCAGAGAGTCGGACATTACTGTGCGACTGAACTGAACTGAACTGAACTGAACAGAGTCAGTTATCCACACTTAAAACTCATATTTCATCAGAATTACCACACACATTATAACTTCAAAAATCATTTGTGGACCTGCACTTTCCAGTTTCTCAGGTAAGGAGCTTGGAAGTCACCTGTCTGTCCTAACAAGGAAAACACCAAATAGACTGAAAATTTTCGAATCAGTAAGAGAAGTGAGAGACAGGGGACATCACTGCCTCCACAAGGGAAGGGACAGCAGGTGAAGAGAAGGAACCAAGGTTATATTGGAGCAAAGATTCATGAGCAGAAATCCTTCTGGAATAAGTCCTGGATAGGAAATCCTGCGTCATAATCAATGGATTGATGGGGACTCAGTGTGGAGGAGTCTGACAGAATCTCCAGGAGGACCACTCATCCCACAATTCTGTGAGTCTGGTGATATTTCCCTCCATTAATATCAGAGAAATCCACCAGATCACTTGGAGTTCTGTATCTGCTGTGACTAAACATGCACAGAAGCCAGTAGAAGCAATAATAATTAATGTGATGCTGAATCAGCAGAGAAGTGTGTAACTCACCTCATCCCAGGTCAGCACAAAGTCAGAGCTCATCTGTGCAGGCCTCCTAAGAGAGGGAGAAAGCCCTGCTGAGAGAGCTCGTCATGTGCCCAGGACCACGGACAGAGGAGTCAGGAGCTCAGCCCTGGACAGAGGGACACTGGGGGAGCTGGGCAGGGCAGAGCAGGCCGCGTCCAGTGCAGAATCACTAAGCCTTTTCTCAGAGATTGCTTCTGATGGTGCTCAGTCTTAGCCACGACGACCTCCTGGGGTCCTTGTCAATACTGGCCTTAGAATGTCTGAACTGGTACAACAAAACATCACCCACTCAAGAGGATTATAAACAGAAATTTATTGCTCACACTTCTGGAGGTTAGAAGTCCAAGATCAAGGCTGCAGCATGGTTCCTGTCTGGGGAGAGCTGCCTTCTTGATTCATGACTGGTGCCTCTTGCTGTGTCCTCAGGTGATGGGAAGAGTCATGGAGCTCACAAGGTCTCTTTTATAAGGGCACTTATATAGTTCATGAGGTCTCCACCTGGCCAAAGGCCCACATCCTGACACCATCATGTTTGGGATTATGATATCAATATATGAATTTTGGAACAGAAATACTCAGACAATTCCATGGTTCAAGGTACATTCCACTGTATTTGAAAATATTAAATTCAGCATTGAATTATCACAGACAGTATTATTCTAATCCTATTACCATTTTTTAAAATTTTATTCTGTACTGAGGTATAGGTGATTGACAAAGCTATGATAGTTTCAGGTGAACAGTAAGGGCCTCAGCCATACATATACAGGTATCCATTCTCCACCAAACTCCCCTCCCATCCTGGCTGCCAGATCAAATTGACCAGAGTTCCCTGTGCTATATAGTAGGTCGTTTGCTGGTTTTCCATTTTAGTACTTCCAATTCTTTAAAAAGGGCATACATTGCTTATTTTCTAGCATTTGCACTGTTTTCACAGAGTTGATAATTCATTAGATTTCATCTCATTACGAAGTCTTTTTTCTTTCTCCTCCTGCTCCAGAATAAAATAGGGGGGGAGCATTTCCCCATTCGATCAGAGAGACAAAAATACGACTAACATCTCTACACACAACTTAAAAACATCCAGAACTCTGACAGAATGTCTTAGCAGAAATTATAACCCACAGTCTAACTTGTTAGGTCCTGAGAAGTCACTAGATGTCGTTACACATGGTTGAGAAGCTCAGTGGCTCTGGTCATGCAGACTTGACAGATTCCACAGTGACCCCCCTCTCTTTTTCCTTCATTGTCAGGGAACCCAGGGCATAGGGATTTGCAGTGAACTCAGCGCCTTGGTCCCACTCAGATACACTGTTGTTGAATTATTACATCATCCAAGACCTGGAAATAATCTAAGTGCACACTATAAATAAATAGATAAAGAAGCTGTGGTGTATTATACAATGGGATGTTTTTCATTGGAGGATAGTTGTTTTACAATGTTGTAACACATGTTTTTATTGGAGTATGGCTGTGTGTGCTTTACAATATTATTTAGTTTCTGCTGTACAGCAAAGTGATTCACTTATATGTATACTTATCCCCTCTTCTCTTCACCTTTAGGTCACCACTGAGCATTGAGTAGAGTTCCCTGTGCTATACAGTAAGTTCTCATCAGTTATCTATTTTACACATCATAGTGTATACATGTCAAATTAATAGTATTACTCACAAGTACGGAATCATTATTTTACCCATTAAACTGACATAACATTATATCAGTTGTATTCCAATTTAAAAAACTGCAAAAACAAAAGTTGGACACTATCTTATATAAAAATGATCTGAACTGACAGCTGAAATGACAGCGAAGTCCCCCAAACAAGTATTAACAGATGTAAGACGGAAATCCCATCAAGTGTCTTTTCTAACCCCCTGATATGAAACTAGATGCCAATAACAGCAGGAAAGTCCAAAAATTCACAGATACGTGGAGATGAACAACCACCTCTAGAGCAAATAGTAGTCAAAGAAAAATCCAAAAGGAAATAAAGGACCATGGGACAAGAGGGAGTGGAAACGTAGCAAACAGAAGGTTACTGGATTCAGGACAAGTTGTTCTAAGAGGGACGTTTTCACAACAGATGCCTACATTAAGAAAAAATATTCTAGCAATCAAGATAACTTTTTACCACAAGATTCAACAGCAACCAAAAACCACCAAAATACCACCACCACCACCCCCTCCTCTGCCCCCAAAAACCAAACCCCAAACTAAGGAAAAGTTAATGGATACAAGGCAGTAAAAAAGAACAGAGTGGAAATGAATGAAATAGAGACCAGAAAAACAATAGAAAAGGCCAAGGAAGCCACGAGCTGGCGTTTGGAAAGACGAACATTCGCCTCGTCACTGAGCACCTGCAGCAACGTGAGGAGTAAACAGTGACTTGGGGCACCTAAGGCGTTTCTAACCCCACGGCCGCCCTTGCTCCGTTTCTCACCAGGGCGGCGGTATTACTTCCGCTCAAAGCAGGAAACGCGTCCTGGCCTCCCCTCCCAGCTCCTAGTCGCCCCTCTTCCAGCGACTTCAATGGTCTCGTCCTTCAGGCTCAGCCTCCTGGCTCCACCTGCTCAGAGTCACCTCAGGAGCCCCCTCAGTCACCATGACTGACTCGCTCTCTTCACCTCAAGATGAGATTCATACCTTTTTGTTCGTTTCCTCCTCTCCGCTCTCTCTTCCTGATAAATCCAGAGCTCTTGGAAACAAGAAATACTCTCCCGGCAGATGCAGCTGTCGCCGACGAGCACCGTGGCTCCCGGGCAGCCTCTCCCTCAGCTGTGGCTCGTGCTGGAGCCTCTGTGTGCAGGCACCACCTCCGATTTTGCTGGAGTTTACCGGGACGAGGACCTAAACACTTACCCTGCTCTCGCGACAGTCCCTAGACTCTTACCCCTGCTCTCGCGACAGCTCCGGAAAAGAGTACTTGGACACATGCTCCTGCTCTCGCGACAGTTCCCGAGGCACAGGCCTGTTCAGGTACCTCTGATCTTGCTGTAGCTCCTGGGGCTCAGAGATGGACATGTTCCCCTGATCTCCCGCAGCCCCCGAGGAAACGCCCCAGACAGGTGAGTGGACTGTGGGCCCTGCCTTGCACGACTGTACAGTGACTTCTACCTGCGCTGTGTCCCAGCCTCCTTCAGGCTGCGGTGGCCCATCCTGGGGGTGGCCTGAGCCTGGCCCTCCTAATGAGGCTGCTCCATGACTCCGATGGAACTGTATCAGTAGAAGCCCTGACATGAATCTCAACACACAGTAACTCCTCATAGGATCCTCCAGAAGCGCCTCATGTCTGTCCTTTCATCCTGTTGAACCTCTCCTCCCACACACATGGCCCATGAGCTTCCTGTGAGGCTGGGTATTCACTGGGGTGAGAGATGTGGGCAAACCTACCCGATGTACATATCCTGGGAGACACAGAAATCAACCCCACAGGTGAGGTGCCTCCCTGACACCAACAGTCACGATCAGAAGGACACACCTGCCCCCACACAGTCCATGACCCCCAGCCCCACACGGGCACACACGGGGGACACCACCACAGCCAGAGCCAGAAACTAACCCACAGCAGGTGCTGACAGGGCTCTTCCTTCAGGAAACACCATTAAAGGCAGTTCTGTCTCTTTTGCTCCTGAGCACTTCTTGCTACACTAACTTTCACATATAGTTTTTTTTTTTTTTTAACTTCTGTGAGTAAAATGCTTACAATAGAGTGGAAGCAGCAGAAATTAATTCTGTTGTGTTGACAGAGGAGTAGGTAACTCATCACAGGTGAGCCCTGAAATCAGAGCTTGTGTGTAGCCCAGTGCTGAGGGAGAGCTGAGAATGAGCTGCTTAGAGGCACCATCATGAGCTGTGGCAACAGGACTCACGGAGCCTGAAGTAGGGTCCCAGGTGCAGATACACTGAGAAAGGGGGCAGGGGGACTCCTTCCCCTGCAAGCATAGATCTGTGAGGTCTGCTACAATGAGCAGTGAAAGTGGAAGTCGCTCAGTGGTGTCCATCTCGTTTGGACCCCGTGGATTATACAGCCCTTGAAATTCTCCAGGCCAGAGTACTGGAGTGGGTGACCATCCCTTCTCCAGGGCATCTTCCCTACCTAGGGATTGAATTCAGGTCTCCAGCATTGCAGGCAGATTGTGTACCAGCTGAGCTAACAGGGGACCCCACAATGAGCAGAGTCCTTGTTAACAACAGGGAGGAGCTTGGTGATGGGATCATCCAAGGCTTGGCACACATTCCAGAGAGACCACATCCCTCCTCTCATCTTTAGAGACTCCAGGGCACAGGGATCTGCGGTGGGCCACCCAGCTCTGCTCCCAGCCCAAGACACTCCTGGGCTCACAGCCACCCTCCACTGAGCATAGCATGGATGTGGATGCTCAAGTGAGGCCGTGTTGCCCCTGTCCTGCCCAGTGTGAGTTAACTCTTAAGTCCCTCTCCTGTTGGAAGCAACGTCTCTCCCAGTCTTTGCCCTGAGATTGAACAGAAGGAAGCACTCACCTGGCTGGTCTTTGCTTCAGACAGAGCTCTGTGCAGGGACGTGTCACTCAGGATGAGCGCCGAGCACCTGATGTCATGGTTATAGGGACGGTGTTTGTAGCCTTGGTCTCTCCACAGAGATTCCGTTATCATGCCACCTGCTGTGTGGGTGGGACTGACTGCATGGGGAGTCTGGGGCGTTTCAGGTGAGAAGCAAATGTTATCCCCAGTGTAAATCATCATCTTCCTTCTTGGGAGATTAAGGACAGCTTTTGGGAATCAATGAAAAGATCTGAATGGGCAGTGAAATAGCTGGCAGAAGCTTTCTTCTGAATCCCTGTGGAAAACGGTAGTCCAGAATCACAGTAGTCATCAGGCACTATAGGATCGCTTGAAGGTGCATCGCACTTTTTTTTCTTTTACCACACTTCCAACTGGGCTTATTCCTCCAGGTATTTGCTTTATATATAGGCAGGTGTTTACCAATTTGGTTTTGGTAACAGGGTCTTTGAGAAGCTTTAATGCACATACCATATAACTCACCCATCTAAAGTACACCACTCAATGGTCTTACTTTATTCAGAGAGCGGTCTTGGCTGTTGTCTGGTCTCTAAGTCTTGTTGGACTCTTTGTGACCCCTCTGGCCGTAACCCTCCAGGCCCTTCTGTCCATGGGATTCCCAGACAAGAATACTGGACTGGATTTCCATTTCCTTCTCCAGGGGATCTTCCCCACCCAGGGGTAAAATCCACATCTCCTAGTTTAGCCGGTGGATTCTTTACCACTGTGCCATCAGGGAAGCCTGTTGTGGTCTTTACCACACTCATTTTAGGAAATTTTCATCAACCTGGAAAAAAAGACCAAATCCTTTTTTTTTCTTTTTTCACATTTTTACAATTAAACTATATATTTTATACTGGAGTATAGCAAATTAACCATGTTGTGACTGTTTCATGTGGACAGCAAAGGAGCTCAGCTGTATGTGTGTGTGTGTATATATATATGTGTATGTGTCCTTTCTCCTCCAAACTGCCTTCCCATTCAGCCTCCCACATAACACTCAATGCATTTTCATGTCTCTAAAATAATGAGCATCATCACTGGATCCCGAGTCTAGTATTCCTATGACTTTCTATAAGAAATTTTGGGTGACCTCCTTGGAAGTCCAGTGGTTAAGATTCCACACTTCCAATGCACAGGGTGAAATTTCGATCCCAGGTTGGAGAACCAAGTTCCTACATGTCAAAGAGCCAGAAACTTTTTTTTTCTGGTCTAAGAAGTGTTTATTACTCTCACGTACAGAAAGCTCAATAGTGTACATTTAGCCCAGTTTGCTGGCCTGTTCTTTGACCCGTGCCTTTTCTACCTTGGCAACGGGAGCCACTGATTTGGGACCCAGGACACGGCCTCCCCAGTGATGGTGGATCTCATGATATCTGTCCTTGTAACAGGTGCTGACAGCTTCCACCAGCTCAGCTGAAGCAGCCTTGTCCTCCAAGCTGACTTGTGTAAAGGCAACGGTAGTACAGGTCTTCTTGTGTACTAGACACCCTGGCCTGGCCTTCCTTTGGACCTTCATCTTTTTTTATTATTAATATTAAAAAATTTTTAATTGGAGGATAATTGCTTAAAAATGTTGTGTTGGTTTCTGCCATATGACAACATGAATCAGCTATATGTATATATACATCCCCTTTGTCCAGAGGCTCCCTGCCCACCCCATCCCACCCCTCTATGTCCTCAAACAGCACCGAGTTTACCTCCCTGTGCTCTGCAGCAGCTTCCTGCTAGCTATCTATTTACACATGGTGTTGTGTATATTTCAATGCCAACCTTTCAATTCATCCCATGCTCACCTTCCCCCCATTGTGTCTACAAGTCTGTTCTCTACCTCTGTGTCTCTATGCCTGCCTGGCAAATAGGTTCAAATGCCATTTTTCTAGATTCCGTATATGTGCATTAATTATGATATTTGTTGTTCTCTCTCTGGTTTACTTCATTGTGTATAACAGGCTCTAGGCTAATCAACCTCAGGTCAACTGACTCACATTAGAGAGCCCCATTCTTACTGTGCCTGATGAGCAGGAGGGCCGCCACTTCTGGGCCACATAGTAGGGCTACCTTGTTTATATCTAGTACTGTGAAAAATGAAGTAGAGTTGAAATTACTTCTATTCAATTATTTTAAAAATAAAAATAATTCATAGGCAGTTAATTTATTATTTTTTAAGAGGAGGTTGTCTATCACTAAATATACTTCTACTATTGATCACATTTTATTACCTTTTATACACTTTAATAGGAAAACTAGGAAGTAAAATTATGATATTTTTTAGATAAATAGATATTGAAACAATCCATTCATAGTAGAACTAACTCCTTAAAAGTTAAAGGGACTTCTTCACTCAGAAGACAAATTGTACCAAAGAAAAAAACACTTACAAAAAAGAACTACAAGCATTGGAAAAGCCAATCACATTGACACATGCATAAACTCTACTTTCTCTTCATTTCTTATTTTGTATAAGGCACAACTAGCTCATGACAGCTAAAACCATAGCATTACTTGTCAGTAATAATGTATATAGATACACTACTGGGGGATCCTTACATGGTGACCAAAAGATCACTGAAAGATAGTTATACATTAACACCTTAAATTTAAAAATAGGACTTTATAAATAACACACTAAAAGAAGGCAAAAAAAAAAAAAACACAGAAAAAACAGAATTTGGACAAATAGAAACAAATCTCAAATTTACAAAATGCAATGATGAAAATTATATATGCAAGTGACAAATAAAAAAGAAGGCAGCTACTAGTCTTTCCTTCAGCTCACACCATGCATCTAATCGACTAAATTTATTGAGAGTCTACCATGTAAACAATCCAGGTTTAAAGGAGAAGCAAGCCATTGAACAGCACTGATTTTCCATGTAACACTACAGCATATTGGAGAAATAGAAGTGAAATAAAGTTACACAGTAGAAAAACACAGTATAGAAAAACATATTCTCCATTTTCATGTGTATTACCTATATCTCAGAAATCAAATCTCCACCCACATAGGAATAATATTCATGTTCATCAATATTGGATTATGTGCCAGTGTGTGTCCAGTATTAGCCGCAACACACAAGGATAAAATTTGGTGAAACTCTTGAAATGATCCTAAAGAAAGGAGATCTTCTTCAGACAGCTGCATTGGTCAAGGGTGAAATGGTTTCCTTAGTAATGGTTTGTACATTTCTCAAGCTGATAATTCATGGATTGACTTTCAGATCACCTAAGGCATCTCTGGAATTAAATGAACCTTCTCAGGTAACTGGAAATTATGTAGAAATTTGGTGTTGAGTACAGACATCAAAAGTTATCAACTTCTAGTTATAAAATAAGCAAGTCAAGGGGATGTGATGAACCACATGGTGAATATAATCAATTATATTTCATTGCACATGTCGCTTCAGTCATGTCCGACTCTTTCTTTGTGACCCTATGGACCATAGCCTGCCAGGCTCCTCTGTCCTTCTAATTCTCCAGACAATAATACTGGACTGGATTTCTGTACCCTCCTCCAGGGGATCTTCCTGACCCAGGGATTGACCCCACGTCTCCTGCACTGGCAGGTGGGTTCTTTACCTGTAGCGCCACCTGGGAAGCCCAGCCTGTGTGAGAGTCAAACACTACAAAAAAGCTAAGAACACGGTATCTGGTCCCATCAGTTGATGGCAAATAGAAGGGGGAAAGTGGAAACAGTGACAGATTTTATTTACTTGGGCTCCAGAATCACTGCGGATGGTGACTGCAGCCATGAAATGAAAAGACTGGATGAAAAGCTATGATAAGCCTAGACAGTATATTAAAAAGCAGAGAAATCACTTTGCTGACAATGGTTCAGATCGTCAAAGCTATGGTTTTTCCAGTAGTCATGTATGGATGTGAGAGCTAGACCAAAAAGAAGGCTGAGCAATGAAGAATTGATGCTTTTGAACTGTGGTGTTGGGACTTGAGAGTCCCTTGAACTGCAAGGGGATCTAATTAGTCAATCCTAAAGGAAATCAACCCTGAGTATTCATTGGGAAGACGGATACTGAAGCTGAAGCTCCAATACTGTGGCACCTGGTGCAAGGAGCCGACTCATTGGAAAGACCTTGATGCTGGTAAAGACTGAAGGCAAAAGGAGAAGGGAGTGACAGAGGATGCAATGGTTTAATAGCATCACACTCAGTGGACTTGAATTTTGAGCAAACTCCAGGAGATGGTGAAGGACAGGGGAGCCTGGTGTGCTGCAGTCCATGGGGTCGCAAAAAGTTGGATACAACTTAATGACTGAAGAACAACAACAAGAGAGTCAACCTTCAAAGTTCTCATCACAGGGACTTCCCTGGTGGTGAAGACCTGGATCTTCCACTGCAGGGGGTGCTGATTTGATATTTGGTTTTGGAACTAAGTTCCCATGTGCCCCATAGCCAAATAATAAAATAACTAACTAAATAAAATCAATAAACATGGCAAAGTTCATATCACAAGAAGAAAATTGTATCATCTGTGAAGGTGCAGGGATCGTACTAGACTTATGATGATCATTCTGCAACATAAATAAATGCCCATTCTTTGTGTTGTCTATCTGAAACTAATGCAAGGTTATGTGTGAATTGTACCTCAAAAAAATGGATACTGAGTGCTTACAGAATAATTATGGTTATTTAAAGTGACTACTAGATATTTAGCACTTTACCCATACATTCTAACAAGTCAAGAGCAGAACCTAGGAGTTCTAGGATCTCTAAGAAGCAGGAGGAAAGGGGAAATGGTGGGAAAACAGGAACCCAATACATTAGAGGTCTGTATCAACCATAGACGAATATCAAAGAAGGCTGCAATATAAAAAGACAGAACAGAATTTAGGAAGTAGAAGGTGATGAAGGTGACCACCAGCATCAGGATGGTGTGGGTGGCTCTGGTCTCCGGAGGGCATCTGTGGTGTCCAGTGGGAGTGTGAATATACTGCACCCTCTGGCGGTGTCTCAGCAGGAGAAGCACCATGGAGCCACTGGACCAGACCATGACGCCAAAAAACATGGCATCAGAGATGGACCACAAATAGCTCATACCTATTTCAGTAGGTGAGGATGAACAGAACCACTTGCCTTTCATATCAGTATGGTTGTGCATGTTCTGTGGGCCAGAGATTTTCAGAGGAACAGGGATGTACATTAAGAAACTGAGCATCCAGCAGGTGCAGCAGGAAGGACCAATGACCTTGGGGGCCCTTCCTCTGAGCATCACCCACTCTGCTCTCCTGGGGGTGAGAGTGAAAGACTGATAGGTGCTCAGGATGCAGGTGGAGCACAGGGTGGTGCTGTGAGCCACTCTCCGTAAGTAATACACAAACTTACACCCAAGACTGGACAGGGGATTCCTTGGAATAAAAGCTGCCATTGTGTGGGGAATGCCAGGGGACAGAAGAACCAAGAGATTGGCCACTGCCATGTGGGTATGAATCATGTCTGTGGGTCTCTGGCTGTGGCCAATCAAGACTGGAGAGATGCTGTGGAAGAAAAGGATGACATTGACCAGGGACCCTATCACCATCTGTATAAGATATGTGATTTTCAGAGCAGCCTGACTTGTGGTTCTCAGGGCATCTTTGTGAAAAATCATGGAGAGGACGTCACGAGTGTCCTGGAGCAGAAAGCAGGCTGTGGTGGTGGTGACATCAGCTGTCTTCTTAGAGAACCAACACTGGACGAGGATTCCCACATTTTATTTGTCCTGGAAAAAAAAAAAAGTCTCACAGTCTACAGAATGACTTTCTAGGATAACATAATCGAGACACCAGTTAAAGCATCCACCATTCTTTATTTGGTTTTGCTTGTATTTACTTTTACATCCTGATGTTCGATCTCCATGCAGGGTCTACAAAGTGATGGTTATATCTATTTTGTTCAACAGCATTGTTGGTCTAGTTCACCATTTTTGTCATTATTCACAGAAATAGAAAAAAAAATCCCAAAATTGTATGCAGCCATAAAATACTCCCAAATACTCTAAACATCTTGTGAGAGAAGAACAAAACATCGAGCTTCCTCATTTCAAAATATATGTCAAATCTATGTTTACAGAAACAGTATAGTATAGGCATAAAACAGATCAGTGGGACAGAATAGACAGCACAGAACTAAATGTATGCTCCTTTGGCTAATCAGTCACAAAGGCACTAAGGATACATAATTGTAAAAGGATAGTTTCTTTAATAAATGGTGTTTGGAAGTTGGAAATCCACATCTAAAGATAAAAACTTAGAGACTAGACCTTACAATTCTGACCAGAAGAAAAAAATTGTGACTATGTATATCATAGATTTTAATTAGACACACTGTGATCAACTGCAATATATGCAAACAGTGAACCGTTATTTTGTACCCATAAAACTGACATAACGTTATGTCAATTATATCTCAATTTCAAAAACTGAAAAAGAAGCTGGGTGCTATTTTACAACACACACAGAAATGATCTGAACTGGATTAAGATTTGGATGTGAAATGTGAAACCATGAAATTCCCAGAGGAAAGAAGTAAGCTCCCTGACGTTAGTCTTGGTCATAATGGTTTGGATTTAACAACAAAAGCAAAGGTAAGGGAGTGGTGTAGCATGTAAGAGCCTCCTCAGAGCAAAGGAAATCGTGAAAATGCAGCTATGCAGCAGGAGACAATATTAGCAAACCACACACCCAGTAATGAGTGAATATCCAATTTGGGCAGATCCCCAATAATCCAGTTTGAAACGGGCAAAGGAGGGTCAAAGGCTCAGAGTTTACCCCCGGTAGTCACTTTTGGCTCACCAGCAAAGCATTCACCTGCAGTGCAGGAGCTGCAGGAGACGCCGTTTCAATCCCTGGTGCAGGAAGATTCCCTGGAGGAGAAAAGGGCAACCCACTCCAGTACTCTTGCCTGGAAAGAATTCCATGGACAGAGGAGCCCTGGAATCACTTGTGACATGGCCTTAAGAGTGCTCCATGGAACTTCCTTGGTAGTCTAGTGGTTAAGAATGTGCCTGATAAGGCAGAGGACATGAGTTTGATCCCTGGTTCAGGAGGATCCCACATGACTTGGGGCAACTAAGCCCGAGTGCCACAACTCTGAGCCCACATTCTAGAGCCGGGAGCCTGAACTACCGAAGCCCACACACCCTAGAGCCCGAGCTCCCCAACAAGAGAAGCCACCCCAGAGAGAAGCCTGTGCATTGCACTTAGAGTAGCCTCTACTCTCAACGAGAGACAGCCCCCCGCAATTAATACCCAGTGAAGCTAAAAATAAATAAAGGAATCAACAAATATTTTTAAAAATTACAAAGGGCTCCATTATTGTCGCCAGGATTATACTTCAAACCACTGACACCCATTCTCTTATGTGGACACGTTCCCATTTCATGAAGCCCATAAATTAGGTTTTTCCTCAATTATATACCTCAGCTAAATAGGATGGATTTTTTTTTTAACAGCAAGGCCTTCAAACATGCTTTTAAGAACTGGACTTTTCTGTTTTTTAACAGTATCTCAGATTCAACTTAGAGCTTTCCAGTTACTTTTTTTTTTTTTCAAGTCAGTTGTTGGAAGATATTTTTATATCTTTTTTTCTTTTCTTTTTGGGAGATATTTTTGAAGGGTATAAAGGAAATGTAAAGGGGTCTGGTTGTTGGCTGAAAGAGAGTGAGAATTTTAAGAAGTCACCAAGAGCAGACTATGAAGACCTCTGAGGACTGGAATTTAATTTTATCTGGCATGGGGAGTGCCACAATCAGATAGAACATTGAAAAGCATGAAGTTTGGACTATGTGGGCAGGGAGTGGGGAGGCAGAGATACCTGGGAAGATGCTGGGACCATGAGGCAAGAGGTAGCTGTGGTCTTTACCAGAGCAATGGCAGAGACATGGGGATAAAGGATGGACTAAATCTGGGGGATGTAATATACAGCAGGATGACTGTAGTTAATAATACTGTTTTGCATATTTGAAAGTTGTGGAGAAAGTAGATTTTAAAATCCTCATCACAAGAAAAGAATTTTTTGTAATTGTATATGGTGATGGATATTAACTAGGCTTATGTAGTGATGATTTCATAACCCATACAAATATTGAATGATTATGTTGTATACTTGAAACATGTTATATACCAGGTATACCTCAGTATAAAAAAATCGACTAGGAATGGCTTCAGAAAGTGGAAAGGGCAGGACATGGAGACTGGATGGGAGGATGAAGAGTCAAAGTGGGGTTCCAGATTTCCATGCTAGGAAGATGGTGGCATCAACCACTGAGATGGCTGGCATAAGAAATATAGCTGAGGCAAGGGTGGGAAATGTATGTTAGTTTTTTAAAATAAAAATTTAAGTTATAGAATATATTATTATTGTACAAATGTCAAAACAAAAGTATTAAAATTCCTCTATTCACTAGCCCCCCGCCAAAAAAATGGGCAAAGGACCTGAACAGACATTTTTCCAAAGAAGACATGCAAAAAGTTAAAAGGTACGTGGACAGGAGTTCAATATCTCTAGTCGTCAGATCAAAATTACAATTAGATAACATCTCTCACCTGTTAGTCTGTCTGTTCTCCAAAAACCAAAAGGCAACACACTGGCAAGGAGGTTGAGAGAAAAAAACACTTTACATAGTGCTGGGAATGTAAACTGGTACATCCTCGTGGAAAACGTTATGGCAGTTCCTCAGAAGTTAAAACCAGAACTCCCATACCAGCCAGCAGTCACACTTCTAGCATAGATCCAAGGAAAAGAAACCACGATCAGGAAGAGATACCTGCACTCCGTGTTCACTAGTACATTATTACAACAGCCAAGACGTGGAAACAACCCAAGGGTCTACTGATAGAAGAATAGATAAGGAAGCTGTGGTGCGTTATACAGTGGAATATTTTTTTATTCAAGTTTTGTTGCTTTACAATGTTGCGTTACATTCTAGTGTAGAGCAAAGTGAATCAGCTATACATATATACTTATCCACTCCTTATTAGATTGCCCTTCCATTTAGGTCACCACAGAGCACTGAGTCGAGTTCCCTGTGCTACACAGTAGCTTCTCATTGTCATTTTATACATAGGGGTTGGAGAAGAAAATGGCAACCCACTAGAGTATTTTGCCTGGGAAATCCCATGGATGGAGGAACGTGGCGGGCTGCAGTCCATGGGGTCCCAAAGAGTCAGACACGACTGAGCGACTGCACAGTAACAGCAGCTGCTCCAGTTAGAAAGGCTGAGGGCGTTTTGCCATTCAGTTAGAGAGGGGAAGACATGAGCCACACTGGCATACATAACACAAATGCAGAATTGCAACGGAATGCCATGGCAGAAATGCCTGAGCCGACTGCAGCCCGTGAAGGAACATGTGAAGGTGTTACAGGGCGGCCTTTCTCTCTGTGTTTCTGTTTGTGTGTGTATGTGTCTGACACTGGATCTTATTTCAGGACTTTCGGGTTCTAATCCAAACTCTGCACATCAATTTATGTCACCTTACTCGCATCCAGCACTAATCAATTAGGTTCGAGGAGGTCACAAGAACCTTTTATACAAGATTGAGAAGCCCGGGACTCTGGCCATACAGGACTTGGCACAGATTCCACAGTGACCCCTCCCTTTTCCCCTCATTGTCAGGGACCCCAGGACACAGGGATTTGCAGTGAACTCACAGCTCTGGGCCCCCTCAGATGCACACCACAGCATGTTCCCACATTCCACCTGACAGCCAGGGCATGGATGGGGCAGCTCAGAACAAGGCAGGGAAGCACCTGTCCTGCCCAAGGCACTGACAACACAGCTCTGAGCTCCTCTCCTGCTGAGAGCCAGCTCTTCTGTTTCCTGCCCTGAGACTGAACACAAGGGAGCACTCACCTGCCTGCACTTGGCTCCACACTCTGTGCAGGTAAGTGTCAGTCAGGATGGGCCCCAGTTATAGGGACAGGGTCCCTGGGCTGCTCTCCCCACAGAGGAGCCATTATCATGTCATCTGGAGCGGAGGTGACACTGTCTGCATGGAGAGTCTGGGGCGTCTCCAGTGGGGGCAGATCTTACCCCCAGTGCTTGTCCCCCTCACCCACGCCTGGGGACTAGTGACAACTCCTGGAAATTACTGAGAAGGTCCCCGTGAGCAGCTGAGCAGAGGGCAGGGAGAGTTTTCTGTGTTCCCTGTGGGAGAACCCAAGTTTACAGTGAAAGTCATAGCTGGGGAAGGACACTCACAGAGCACCGGGGCTCCCTTCACTGTGTCTCCTGGTGGGCATTTTCCCTCATGGTCTCACTTTTCCAAACTGTTCCAAAGTGTGTTCTCACCGATCATCTACATGGGATCCGGAGGCTGGGCTTTCTCCTGAGTTTAGGTTTCACAACACTTTCTATATATGATCTCGGTCTGTTTAATCTGGAAAACAATCTCTTTGAAGACAGTGTTTCCCTCCATACAGTCCTCAGGTCTCCCTCATGTCCACATGACTCTATAAGCAGATTATAATTTGTTCTAAGTCACCCATGGATCCCCCTCCTAGAGATTCTCACTGGACCACCAGCCTGTCTCTAGGTTCTGAGCCATTTGAGTTGGATAGGAGAGAAAATAGACTTTGTCAAGAGACAAAGAAGAACACTCCATAATGAACAAGGGACAAGCGATCAATTGAAGAAAACGATATAATAATTTTAAATATATATGCCCCAACATTTCTTTTTGTTCAGTTGCTAAGTCGTGTTTGACTCTTTGCGACCCTATGAACTACAGCACATCAAGGCTTCCTTGTCCTTTGATATCTCCCAGAGTTTGCTCAAGTTCATGTCCATTGAGTTGGTGATGTCATCCAACCATCTCATCCTCTGTTGTCCCCTTCTCCTCCTGCCCTCAATCTTTCGCAGCATCAGGCTCTTTTCCATTGAGTTGGCTCTTCCCATCAGGAGGACAAAGTACTGTACCTTCAGCTTCAGCATCAGTCCTTCTGATAAATATTCAGGGTGGATTTCCTTTAGGATGGACTGGTTTGAACTCTCTGCTGTCAAAGGGACTCTCAAGAGTCTTCTCCAGCACCACAATTCGAGCATCGATATTTCACAGGAGCACCTCAAAGTATAAGTCAAATATTGATAGACATAAAAGGAGAAATCAACAGAAACACAATCAGGAGGGGATTTCAACTTTCCACTTACATCAGTAAATAGATCACCCAGGCAGAAAATGAAGAAGGAAGCACAGACTGAAAATAACACATTAGACCTTAGAGTCTGTAGTTGGTAGATATTGAGCATCCATACAAAAGCAGCAGATCACACAATGTCTTTAATGGCATGTAGGTTGTTCTACAGGAGGTTCACAGGCTGGGTCATAAAGCAAGCCTCAGTAAAGTTAAGGAAATGGAAATGATCTCAAAAGTCTTTTCCAATTGCAATGCTATGAGACGAGAATCAACTACAAGGAAAAACCTGAAGAAAAAACAAAAACATGTGGAGACTAAACAACATGCTACTGAAAACCCAATGGTTTGCTGAAGAAATCAAGGAGGAAATTAAAAATCCTAGAGACAAGGAAAATGGAAGCATGATGACTCAAAACCTGTGGGATGCAGCAAAAGCAATTCTAAGAGGGAAGTTTATACAGATACTAGCCACAAAACTAGGAAAAAAAAAAAAAACTCAGCTAAACAACCCAATATTACACCTAAAGCAACTTGAGAAAGAAGGACAGCATACCCAAAGCTAAAAAGATAGAGATCATAAAGATCACAGCAGAAATAAATAAAATGGAGAGAAAAAATAAGTGATAGAGGAGATCAGTGAAACTGAAAGCTGGTTCCTTTGAAAGATAAACAAAATGGATTACCCTTTAGCCAGACTCGTTAAGAAAAAAGGGGAGAGATCTCAATCAATAAAATCCAAAAAGAGAAACGAGAAAGTACAACCAACACCCCAGAAGTACACAAAATCTTAAGAGACCACTTGGGTCTATAAAATGGAAAATATGGAAGAAATGGACAAATCCTTAGAAAGGTACAACTTTCCAAGACTGAATCAGGAAGAAATAGAAAATAAGAACAGACCAAATATCACAACATCCAAAGAAAAGGCAAAATAAAACACAAGAATAGTAAGATAGGACAAACAGCAAATAAATCCCAAGTTGCTGTTTGCAAGGATGAAAATGAAATATTCAAGGGACAAATATAGAGAGGAAAGCCTCTAGTCTGTCCTTCCAATTATCGTGTCCGCCTAAACAATAAAATTTAATGACAGTCGACTATGTAAAGAAAATCCAGGTTAAAAGGAGAAGGTAATATAGAAAAAGACCTTCTTCACTTTTCAGATTTCTTATCTTCACTAGGAATAACATCTTCACGCACCATGGATTAATATTTAATGAGACCAATAACTGAATTATGGGCTAATGTATGCCAGGTATTACTCACAACTAATGAGATAAAGTTTGTGGAAACTCTTGAAATGTTCCACAAGAAAGGAGTATTCTTTCAGAAAGCTGCCATGGTCAAGGGTGAATGGCTTCCTCAATAATGACCTGTGTCTTTTCTGAGCAGATACTTTCATGGATTGACTCTCAGATCCCCCAAGTTAGCACCTGCATTAAATTAACCTTCTTTGTTCATTGGATTTTACACACAAATGTCAACAGGCATCTACAGCTTGTTACAAAATAAATAAATCATGAGAATGGGGTGTCCAGCATGGCAACTACAGTTGATCACACTGCATTGCATTGTTGGAAAATGCTGAGGGATTCAAACTTTAAGTTCTCATCAGAAGAAGGCATTTGTACCATGTATAGGGAGGGATGCACAGATGGTAAAGGAGAATTGTGGTGATCATTTTGCAACAAATACAAGTATCCATATGGTGTAATATTACTTATTTATTATGACTAATGTAACATTACTTCTTCATTATGACTCAATTAAAAAACTTGGTACTGATTAGTTACAGGATAATTTCTGTTAAAATTCAAGCTGTCTGCTAAAGACAATAAATTTAAGGTGAGAACTTGAGTCATACCTGCTGACACCTCAAGAGCAGATCCTAGCAGTTCTAGGATCCCTGAGGAGCAGCAGGAAGGGAGAAATGGTGGGAAAACAGGAAAGCAAGACATCAGAGGTCTGTATCAACCATTGTCGAAAATCAAAAAAGGCAGTGATATAAAAAGCAAGAATAGAAGTCACCACATAGAAGACGACAAAGGTGACCACCAGCATCAGGGTGGTGTGGGCGGCTCTGGTCTCTGGCGGGCGTCTGTGGTGCCCAGTGGGGGTGTGGATATACTGCACCCTCTGGCGGTGTCTGTGCAGGAGAAGCACCATGGAGCCACAGGACCAGATCATGAGGCCAATAAACACGGCATCCGAGGTGGACCACAGGACGACAATCCCTGCATTGGGACTTGAGGATGAGCAGAACCAATCACCCTGCGTATCAGTATAATTGTGTCTGTTCGGTGAAGCAGTGATTTTCACAGGAACATAAATGTACATTAAAACACTGAATATCCAACAGGTGCAGCAGAAAGAACCTGTGAGCCTGGGGGCTCTTCCCCTGAGCAGTGACCTCCCTTCTCTCCCAGGGGTGAGAGTGAAGGACTGATAGGTGCTCAGGACGCAGGTGGAGCACAGGGAGGTGCTGTGAGCCACTTTCTGTAAATAGTACACACATTTACACCCTAGAGGAGACAGGGGCCTCCCTGAAATGAAAGCTGCCATTGTGTGGGGGATCCCCGAGGAGAGAAGAACCAAAAGGTTGGAAACAGCTATATGGGTGAGAATCGTGTCTGTGGGTCTCTTCTTGTGTCCAAATAAGACAGGAGAGATGTGGTAGAAAAAAAGAAGGCCATTGGCCAGAGACCCAACTCCCATCTGTAAAAGATACACGGTTTTCAGAGCTGCCTGGCTTGCAGTCACACGGACATCTTTCTCAAAAGACGTGGAGTGGCTGTCAGAGTGGCCTGGAGCAGAGGAGAGGCTGTGCGGTGATGCCATCAGCAGTCTTCTTATGGAACCAGCTAGGAAAGGGGGTCTCACCCGTCAACTCTCTTGAGAAAAAAAGATGCTGTCATACTCCAGAGAAATGGTTTCACCTGGAGACCATACATTTGACATTAGTCATACCTTTCACCATCACAAACTTTTATTTACTCCTATTGACTCATGTATTCCTGTTCTCCACACGTGTGTGAGCAAGGTCCATGAACATAGGGACCATGTCTGTCTCATTCAACAACATTGTTGAGCCATAATAATTTTTAAAATATATAACAAGTATATGAATAAGTGACAGGAGATAAAGACAAACTCTACCCCTTTAGAAAGATGACCCCTCAACGGTCATCTTGCTTATTACAAGAATGTGTCAGGTAATGCCACCAACATGGCAACACAGGAGGCTCCTTCCTCCCATGGACACAGCAAAAACGCTTATGCATGGATCAATTCCTTTGAGAGAAATGCAGAATGACTTGTACACATCAGATGACTTAGAAATCACCCCACGTCAAAATGGGTGGGAAATTCTGGGACACCTGCTCACCATGAACCACACCCCCAGCACAGAGCCTCCCAACCACAGTGAAACCCCCAATGCCTTGCTTCTCTGTCAAGCATCTGAACCTCATACAGCACCCTAACTTTTTTTTATTAATTTATTTTAATCGGAGGCTAATTTCTTTACAATATTGTGGTGGTTTTTGTATGCATTGACATCAATCAGCCACGGGTGTACATGTGGACCCATCCTGAACAACCCCCCACCAGGCCTGTCCCAGTGCACCGGCTTTGAATGCCCTGTTTCATGCATCGAACTTGGACTGGTCATGTCTTTCACATATGGTAATATCCATGTTTCAATGCTATTCTCTCAAATCATCCCACCCTCACCTTCTCCCACAGAGTCCAAAAGTCTGTTCTTTACATCTGTGTCTCTTTTGCTTTCTTGCATACAGGGTCATTGGTACCATCTTTCTAAATTCCATATATATGTGTTAGTATACTGTATTGGTGTTGTTCTTTCTGACTTACTTCACTCTGTACAACAGGCTCCAGTTTCATCCACCTCATTAGAACTGATTCAAATGCATTATTTTTAATAGCTGAGTAATATTCTATTCTGTGTATGTACCACAGCTTTCTTATCCATTCATCTGCCGATGGACATCTATGTTGCTTCCATGTCCTACCTATTGTAAACAGGGCTGCAATGAACATTGGGGTGCACTTGTCTCTTTTAATTTTGGTTTCCTCGGTGTGTATGCCCAGCAGTGGGATTGCTGGATCATATGGCAAATCTATTTTCAGTTTTTTAAGGAATCTCCACACTGTTCTCCATAGTGGCTGTACTAGTTTGCATTCCCACCAACAGTGTAAGAGGGTTCCCTTTTCTCCACACCCTCTCCAGCATTTATTGTTTGTAGACTTTTTGATAGTAGCCATTGACCGGCATGAGATGGTACCTCATTGTGGTTTTGATTTGCATTTCTCTGATAATGAGTGATGTTGAGCACTTTAACTTTAAGGCAGGCAACAGAGGAAGAGGCCCTCAGATCACTTAGTTCTAGTAACCAATGTGGATAGGCATTGCTGAGCCCCACAGGACTAAGAAAATAAAAGAGCAGTGGTGAAATGGACCTACTGGCACTGCCCATGGCCTCATCCCCGGGCTCAGTGCAGCAGGAATGGGCTGGGACACCCACCACCTCATCTGAGCTGGATGGCACACACTAGCCACTGCTGCCTGGAGCTCTGGCATCTAACCCTGCATCCAGCGGCTGATGGGGATGCTCTTGGGGGACTGAAGGAGCAAGTGGACACTGTTTCCACAGTCTCCCTCTGGCTTGATCCAAACATAAAATCAAGCCTCCAGCATCTGCCTGGAAAGGGCCTATCCACACATCTTAGGCCCCAACCTTTGTGGCTGACCCCCAAAGGGTGGACCCTCCAATCACCTCGCCCCAACATTCAAGGGTACTCAGCCTACTGGAGTCCCACAGGACTATGTAATACAAAAAAATCAGTTTTCACTGGTCACACATAGGCCTAAAGAGCAGGGATGGAAAAGACAGTCCAGGGAAATGGAAAAGAACATAGGAGTAACTGTAGTCATCTCAGACAAAATAGACTGTAAGCCAAACATGTAACAAGAGACAAAGGAGGCCATTCCATAACCACAAACATATCAATTCATCAAGGAAATAGAACATTGTAAATGTCTGTCAGCCCAAGCTGGGAGCACTTCAATATATTAAGCACCTGTTAACAGAAATCAAGGGGAAAATAGACAATCATACAATAGTAATATGGACATCAAATCTATACTCTCAGCAATAGAACAATCATATAGAAAATCTATAAAGAATCATTGGATTTAAACTACATATGAGATCAGATGTACTTAACCATCCAACAGCAGCAGAAAATAGTCTTCTCAAGTGTACGTGGACCATTCTCCGTGTGAGTCGTAACGTATTTAAGAAGACTGAACTCATTTCAGGCATCTTTTCCAACCACACTGATATGAAACTTCAAAACAATTGTTATATGGAAATAGGATAAATCACTAATATGTGGAGATTAAACTTCATGGATGAAATGAAAAATCAAAAAGAAAAAAGTTTTCAGATAAATCAAAGTGCAAATACAGATAACAAAAATTATGGAAAGCAGATTAAGAGCTGAACTGATAGTGATGAATGTCTATATGAACAAAGAAGAAAGGTCTCAAATAAACAGAATAGCCTTATGCCTCAAAGAACTATAAAAGAACAATGAATTCAGCCCAAAGGAAAGAAAATGTGAGGTTCACAGCTGAAATATTGGCAGAATTGAGAGGCGTTGTGAATTTGGTTCCAGACCACAGCAATAAAGTCAATGTCACGAAAAAGTGGATTGTACACATTTTCGGCTTCTCAGTGCACAAAAAGGTTATATTTGAGATTGCAGTCATCATCTTGGTGCATGGAGAAGCCTTCTATAAGTTCTCACTCAACCTCAGAGCACCTAAATGATAAAGCAAACATTACCAGACCAAAAGTGAGAAACACGGTCATCGTGGGGACTGCAATACCTCCACTTTCATCAGACAGAAAATGAAAACATAAAAACATTGGACCGAGCTACACATTACAACAGTTGAACCTTATAGACATGACCTGATCCATCTACCCATCAGCAGCAAAATACACATTCTTCTCAAGAGCACAGAACATTCACCAGATCAGAGCACGTGTTCAGACCCAAACAGGTCTTTTTTTAAAGCCTTTATTGAATCTCTTATACTATTGCCATTTTTTTTTTTTTACGTTTTTTTTTTTTTTTTTTTGCTGAGAGGCATGTGGGATCATAACTCCTCGACCGGGGGTCAAACCCGCATGCCCTGCATTGGAAGGTGAAGTCTTAACTAGTGGACCACCAGGGAAGTCCCCCAAACAAGTCTTTAACAGATTCAAGCCTGAAAACACATAAAGTATCTTTTCCAAACACAGTGATTTGAAACAAGTCGCCAATAACAGCAGGAGAGCTGGAACATTCACAGATAGGTGGAGATGAACAACCACTCCAGAACAAACTGTGGTCAAAGAAAAATCCAAAGACATTTTTGGACAACCATGAATGGAAGCACACAAACAGATTTCTGGGATTCAGCACAAGCTTCTCTAAGAGAGATGTTTTCACAATAAATGCCTAGATTAAGGAAAAGAAGATTCTAATAATCAAACTAACTTTTCACCACAAGGAACCAAACAAGACAAAACCCAAACTAAGGCAAAAGTTAGCAACTACAAGGAAATAAGAAAGAACAGAGTGGAAATAAAAGAAATAAGGGCCAGAAAAGCAATACACCTATGGCTGATTCATGTCAATGTATGGCAAAAACCACCACAATATTGTAAAGTAATTAGCCTCTAGTTAAAATAAATACATTAATTAAAAAAGATTAAACAGAAAAACAGTAGAAAAGACCAAGGAAACCACGAGCTGGCGTTTGGAGAGATGAACATTCGCCTGGTCACTGAGCACCAGCAGCAATGTGAGGAGGAAACAGTGACTTCAGGCACCTAAGGTGTTTCTAGCCCCACGGCCGCCCTCGCTCCTTTTTCCACCAGAGTGGTGGCATTCCTTCCCCTCAAAGCAGGAAACCCGTCCTGGCCTCACCTCCCAGCTCCTAGTCGCCCCTCTTCCTGGAGCCCCTCTTCCCACCGCCCCAGTGAATTAACTCCAGGCTCAGCCTCGTGGCTCCACCTGCTCAGAGTCACGTCAGGACGCTCTGCACCCACAGGTGCGTGGGGACTCAACTGGGAAGGTCACTCTCTCGGTGTAACAGCACCAGCTGGAAGCAACCTTTCTAAGAAAAAAAGCAGAGAACCCTGGAGCCCTATTTTCCAGCCCCTTTTCTGATGACAGAGCTCTGCTTTCACAAACCATATTTTAAAGGCAGTTGTGTCTCTCTTTTGCTCCTGATCATTCTTGCTACACTGGTTTCCTCGTACTGTCTTGGTTTTCTTTTCTTTTTTTACTTCTGTGAATAAAAATGCTTACAATACAGTGGAAGCACCAGGAGTTAATTCTGTTGTGTTGACAGAGGAGTGTGTAACTCATCACAGGTGAGCCCTGATCACAGCTGCTGTGTAGCCCAGTGCTGAGGGAGAGCCGAGAATGAGCTGCTTAGAGGCATCATCATGACCTGTGGGCAACGGGACTAAAGGAGCGTGGAATAAGGTGCCGGGTGGAGATGATCTGAGAAAGGGGGCAGGCGGGCTCCTTCCCCTGCAAACATAGATCTGTGAGGTCTGCTACAATGAGCAGAGTCTTTGTTACCAACAGGGAGGAGCTCAGTGACTAGATCATCCACGACTTGGCACACATTCCAGAGACCTATCCCTCCTCTCATCTTTAGAGACTCCAGGGCACAGGGATCTGCAGTGGACCACTTGGCTCTGCTCCCGGCCTGAGACACTCCCGGGCTCACAGCCACCCTCCACCCAGCAGAACATGGATGTGGGTGCTCAAGTGAGGCCGTGTTGCCCCTGTCCTGCCCAGTGTGAGTTAAGTCTTAAGTCCCTCTCCTGCTGGAGGCAATGTCTTTCCCAGTCTTTGCCCTGAGATTGAACAGAAGCAAACACTCACCTGGCTGGTCTTTGCTTCAGAGCTCTGTGTAGGGACATGTCACTCAGGATGAGCGCCGAGCACCTGAGGTCATGGTTATAGGGACGCTGTTTCTAGCCTTGGTCTCTGCACAGAGATTCCATTATCACGTCACCTGCTGTGTGGGTGGCACTGACTGCACGGGGAGTCTGGGGATTTCCAGTGAGGAGCGAATGTTATCCCCAGTGTACATCACCTTCCTTCTTGGGTGATTAAGGACACCTTGTGGCAATCAGTGAAAAGACCTGATGGGAAGCCAAAGAGCTGGCAGAAAACTTTTCTGTATTCCTTGTGGGAAAAGGGAATTCAGAGTCAAAGAAGTCATTGGGTATTATAGGGACATTTTAAGGCCCATCAATAACTTTTTAAACTGTACTTGTAATTGGGGTTATTCCTCAAAGCCTTATATATATTTGTTCTTTTGTCATGTTATAATAAATTTTATTTTGGCAACAGTTCTTTGAGATTTAATTCACATCCCATATACCTTATCCATTTAAGTACACCTCTCAGTGATCTTAGTTTATTCAGAGCTGTGGTCTCTGTTGTTGCTGTTTAGTGGCTAAGGCATGTTCAACCCCATGGACTCTAGCCCACCAGGCTCTTCTGTCCATGGGATTTCCCAGGCGAGAATACTGGAGTGGGTTCCCATTTCCTCCTCCAGGGGTTCTTCCCAACCCAGGGATCGAACCCACATGTTTTGCACTGTAGGCGGAATCTTACCATTGAGCCACCAGGGAAGCCCGTTGTGGTCTCTGCTGCACTCAGTTTTAGGCAATTTTCATCAATGTGAAAAGAAAACCCATATCCATTTGTTTGTTTGTTTGTTTCAGATGTTTTATTAAACTGTTTATTCTGTATTGAAGTGTAGCCAATTAACAGTGCTGTGATAGTTTCAGGTGGACAGCCAAGGGACGCAGTCACACCTACTGCATGCAGCCATCGTCCCTCAACTCCCCTCCCGTCCAGGCTGCTGCATAACATGCAATGCATTTTCATGTCTCCACAATAATGAGCATCACCGCTGGATCCCAGGTCTAGTGTGCCTATGACTTTATTTACAAAGTTCTGAGGGACTTCCCTGGCAGTCCGGTGTTAGGACTCTGAGCTTCCAGTGCAGGAGGCCTAATTTCCATCCCCGGTTGGAGAACTAAGATTCCATATGTCACGCAGCCAAAAAAAAGTTTCTTGGTGGGGATGGGGGTGGGGGAAAGAAGTATTTATCACTCCCATGTATGGAAAATTCAATAGTGCACATTCAGCCCAGTTTGGGAACCTGTTCTTTGACCCTCGCCTTTTCCAGCCTGGCAGTGGGAGCCACTGATTTTGGACCCAGGACACGGCCTCCCCAGTGATGCAGTATCTGTCACTGTAATTGATCCTGACGGCTTCCACCAGCTCAGCCAGAGCACCCTTGTGTTCCGAGCTGATGTGTGTGAGGGCAGCGGGGGTGCACGTCTTCCTGTAGACCAGACGTCCTAGCCTGACCTTCCCCTTCAGCCCCCATCTACTTTTTAATTAATGAATTTATTTTAATTGGAGGCTAATTACTTTACAATATTGTAGTGGTTTTGCTATATATTGACATGAATCAGCCATGGGTGTACATGTGTCCCCCATCCTGGACCCTCATCCCACCTCTCTCTCCATCCCATCCCTCAGAATCATCCCAGTGCACCATTTCCGAGCACCCTGTCTCATGCATCGAACCTGGACTGGCGATCTGTTTCACATAGGGTACTGTACATGTTTCAATGCTGTTCTCTCAAATCATCCCACCCTCACCTTCTCCCACAGAGCCCAAAAGTCTGTTCTTTACATCTGTGTCTCTTTTGCTGTCTCGCATATAGGATCATCATTACCATCTTTCTAAATTCCATATATATGTGTTAATATACTGTATTAGTGTTTTTCTTTCTGACTTACATCACTCTGTATAACAGGCTCCAGTTTCATCTACCTCATTAGAACTGATTCAAATGCATTTTTAATAGCTGAGTAACAATAAACTGTGGAAAATTCTGAAAGGGATGGGAATACCAGACCACCTGACCTGCCTCTTTTTTTTTTTTTTTTTTTTTTTTTTTTTTATTTTATTTTATTTTTAAACTTTACATAACTGTATTAGATTTGCCAAATATCAAAATGAATCCGCCACAGGTTTACATGTGTTCCCCATCCTGAACCCTCCTCCCTCCTCCCTCCCCATTCCATCCCTCTGGGTCGTCCCAGTGCACCAGCCCCAAGCATCCAGTATCGTGCATCGAACCTGGACTGGCAACTCATTTCATACATGATATTTTACATGTTTCAATGCCATTCTCCCAAATCTTCCCACCCTCTCCCTCTCCCACAGAGTCCATAAGACTGTTCTATACATCAGTGTCTCTTTTGCTGTCTCGTACACAGGGTTATTGTTACCATCTTTCTAAATTCCATATATATGCGTTAGTATACTGTATTGGTGTTTTTCTTTCTGGCTTACTTCACTCTGTATAATAGGCTCCAGTTTCATCCACCTCATTAGAACTGATTCAAATGTATTCTTTTTAATGGCTGAATAATACTCCATTGTGTATATGTACCACAGCTTTCTTATCCATTCATCTGCTGATGGACATCTAGGTTGCTTCCATGTCCTGGCTATTATAAACAGTGCTGCGATGAACATTGGGGTACTCGTGTCTCTTTCCCTTCTGGTTTTTTCAGTGTGTATGCCCAGCAGTGGGATTGCTGGATCATAAGGCATGTCTATTTCCAGTTTTTTAAGGAATCTCCACACTGTTCTCCATAGTGGCTGTACTAGTTTGCATTCCCACCAACAGTGTAAGAGGGTTCCCTTTTCTCCACACCCTCTCCAGCATTTATTACTTGTAGACTTTTGGATTGCAGCCATTCTGACTGGCGTGAAATGGTACCTCATAGTGGTTTTGATTTGCATTTCTCTGATAATGAGTGATGCTGAGCATCTTTTCATGTGTTTGTTAGCCATCTGTATGTCTTCTTTGGAGAAATGTCTATTTAGTTCTTTGGCCCATTTTTTGATTGGGTCATTTATTTTTCTGGAGTTGAGCTGTAGGAGTTGCTTGTATATTCTCGAGATTAGTTGTTTGTCAGTTGCTTCATTTGCTATTATCTTCTCCCATTCTGAAGGCTGTCTTTTCACCTTGCTAATAGTTTCCTTTGATGTGCAGAAGCTTAGCAAGGATTCTTCAATATCCGCAAATCAATCAATGTAATACACCACATTAACAAATTGAAAAATAAAAACCATATGATTATCTCAATAGATGCAGAGAAAGCCTTTGACAAAATTCAACATCCATTTATGATAAAAACTCTCCAGAAAGCAGGAATAGAAGGAACATACCTCAACATGACCTGCCTCTTGAGAAACCTATATGCAGGTCAGGAAGCAACAGTTAGAACTGGATATGGAACAACAGACTGGTTCCAAACAGGAAAAGGAGAACGTCAAGGCTGGATATTGTCACCCTGCTTATTTAACTTATATGCAGAGTACATCATGAGAAACACTGGGCTGGACGAAGCACAGGCTGGAATCAAGATTGCCAGGAGATATGTAGATGACACCACCCTTATGGCAGAAAGTGAAGAGGAACTAAAAAGCCTCTTGATGAAAGTGAAAGAGGAGAGTGAAAAAGTTGGCTTCAAGCTCAACATTCAGAAAACGAAGATCATGGCATCTGGTCCCATCACTTCATGGGAAATAGACGGGGAAACAGTGGAAACAGTGTCAGACTTTATTTTTGGAGGGCTCTAAAATCACTGCAGATGGTGACTGCAGTCATGAAATTAAAAGACGCTTACTCCTTGGAAGGAAAGTTATGACCAACCTAGACAGCATATTAAAAAGCAGAGACATTACTTTGCCAACAGAGGCCCGTCTAGTCAAGGCTATGGTTTTTCCTGTGGTCATGTATGGATGTGAGAGTTGGACTGTGAAGAATGCTGAGCGCCGAAGAACTGATGCTTTTGAACTGTGGTGTTGGAGAAGACTCTTGAGAGTCCCTTGGACTGCAAGGAGATCCAACCAGTCCATCCTAAAGGAGATCAGTCATGGGTGTTCACTGGAAGGACTGATGCTGAAGCTGAAACTCCACTACTTTGGCCACCTCATGCGAAGAGTTGACTCATTGGAAAAGACCCTGATGCTGGGAGGGATTGGGGGCAGGAGGAGAAGGGGACGACAGAGGATGAGATGGCTGGATGGCATCACCGACTCGATGGACATGAGTTTGGGTGAACTCTGGGAGTTGGTGATGGACAGGGAGGCCTGGTGTGCTGCGATTCATGGGGTCTCAAAGAGTCAGACACGACTGAGCGACTGAACTGAACTGAACAGAATATCCCATTGTGTATATGTACCACAGCTTTCTCATCCATTCGTCTGCCGATGGACATCTAGGTTGCTTCCGTGGCGTGTTGGAGGATAAGTGCTTTATAGCGTTGTGTTGGTTTCTGCAAGCAATGTGAGTCAGACATAGGCATGTGTGTCCCTCCCTCGTGAGCCTCCTTCCCTCCTCCCCCTCCCACACCCTTGCTCTGGGTCATTGCAGAGCACCGAGCAGAGCTCCCTGCGCTGTACAGCAGCTTTAGCCATCTGACACATGGGCGTGCACAGATGTCAGTGCCGCTCTCCCAGTCCGCCCACCTTTCCCGTCCCCTGCTTGCCCACAAGTCTGCTCTCTACGTCTGCCACTCTATTCCTGCCCTGAAACAGGCTCATCTGTACCATGTTTCAAGATTCCATGAATATGTGTTAATACACGATGTTTCTTTCTTTCTGACCTACTTCACTCTGTACAACAGGGCCTCGGTTCATCCCCCTCAGTTCAACTGACTCATGTTCAGGAATCCCTATCTTACTGAACCTGGTGGGGAGGGCGACCGCCAGCTCTGTGCTATTTATACACTAGGCCCTTATTAGTTATCTACTTATATACAGCAGTGTGAAAAATGAAGTAGATTTGAAATTGCTTCTAATCAATTATATTAAAAATAAAATAAGTCAGAGGCATTTAATTCATAAGTGTTTAAAAGGAGATTATCTATCGCTAAGAATACTTTTATTATTGGTCACATTTTAATACCTTTTCATACACTTTAATAGGAAAAACAGTAAGTAAAATAATGGTACTTTTAGATAAACATTGAAATAATTCACTCACATTAAAACAAATTCCATAAAAGTTAAAGGAAATTCTTCACATAAAAGGTAAGTTACACCAAAGAGGAAAAAACTTAAAAAAAAAAAAAAAAGAACTACGACCAATGGAAAACATAATCATATTGATACATGCATAAACTATACCTCTTCATTGCTTTTTTGGTATAAGACACAACCTGTTCAAGACAGAAAACTCATAGCATTAATTGTCAATAACATATGCCTGCATGCTAAGTTGCTTCAATCATGTCCAACTCTGTGACCTACTGAACTGCAGCCCACCATGGGATTCTCCAGGCAAGAATACTGGAATAGGCTGTTGTGCCCTCCTCCAAATCTTCCCCACCGAGTGATCCAACCTGCGTCTCTTACATCTCTTGCATTGGCAGGTGGGTTTGAAATAGATACACTACTTGGAAATCCATACATGATGGCTGAAACATCACTGAAAAAATAGCTATACCTTAAATTTTTAAAATGGGACTTAAATAATTACACTTCAAAAAGACGGCAAGAAAAAAACAAAAAGCAGAAAAAATAGATTGGACAAATACAAACAAACCTCAGGTCACAAAATGCAATCAAGAAAACTATATATTTAAGGGACAGATTTTTTAAAAAGCAACTTCTGGTCTGTCCTTCCGATTATATGATTCATCCAATCAATTAAGTTTATTGAGGGTCCACCATGTAAACAATCCAGGTTTAAAGGAGAAGCAAGCCATTGAACAACATGGATTTTCTGGGTAACACTACAGCATACTGGAGAATCAACAGCGAAATAAAGTTACAGGTAATATAGAAGAACACATTCTCTGTTTTCATGTGTGTTATCTTCATCTCAGAAGTCCAATCTCCACCCACACAAGACCGATATTTACGGAGACCTGTATTGGCTGTGTGTCACTGTGTCAGGTATCAGCCACAACACATGGAGAGAAAGTTTGTGGAAACTCTTGAAATGATCCTGAGAAAGGAGGTTTCTTTCAGACGGCTGCATTGGTCAAGACGGAAATTGTTTCCTCAATAACGATTGGTAGGTTTTTCGAGCAGATAATTTCATGCATGGATTTTCAGCTCTCCTAAGGCATCACTGGCATCCAGTGAACCTTCTCAATTCAATGGAGTTTATGTAGAAATGTGGTATTGAGTACTCAGCTGCTCATTCGTGTCCAACTCTTTGCAATCCCATGGACAGAGGAGCCTGGTAGGCTACAGTCCATGGGATTTTTCAGGCAAGAATACTAGAGTGGATTGCCATTTCCTTCTCCAGGGTACTGAGTGGAAACATCAAAAGGTATCAACATCTAGATATAGAATAAACAAGTCAAGGGAGTGTAGTGTACCTCATGGTGTCAATTATATTCATTGCATACTTGAAAAATCCTAAGAGACTTGACCTTCAAAGTTCTTCTGACAGGGACTTCCCTGGCAGTCCAGTGGTTAAGACTTCAAGCTTCCACACAGGGGTACAGGTTCAATCCCTGGTCTGGGAACTAAGATCCCACATGTTGCCCAGCCAAATAATAACCAAAAACTAACTAAATAAATGTGGCAAAATTCAGATCACAAGAAAATAATTTGTATCATCTGTGAAGGTGGAGGGATGGTAACTAGACTTACTGTGATCATTTTGGATGCAAATATCCATTCATTATGTCGTCTATATGAAATTAATATAATTGTACATCAATTAACAGATTATGATACTGAGGACTTAGAGAATAGTTACAATTATTATTGAAGGTGTCTACTAGATATTTAGCACTTTATCCATTCATTCTAACAACTCAAGAGCAGAACCTTGGAGTTCTAGCATCCCTCAGAAGAAATAGTGGGGAAACAAGAAGCCAAGACATGCGAGACCTGGAGCAACCACAGGCGAAAATCTAAAGAGGCACTGATATGGAAAACAAAACTGCAATTCAGCAGGTAGAAGACAACGAAGGTGACTATGAGCATCAGGATGGTGTGGGTGGCTCTGGTCTCTGGGGGGAATCTGTGGTGTCCAGTGGGGGTGTGGATATACTGCACCCTCTGGTGGTGTCTGTGCAGGAGCAGCACCATGGAGCCACTGGACCAGACCATGAGGGTAATAAACACGGCATCTGAGATGGACCACAAGTAACCTAAGCCTATGACATTACCTGAGACTGAGAAGAACCAATTATCTTAGGAATCAGTATAGTTATGTGTGTCCTGAGGACCAGTGATTTTCACAGGAAGGTAGATGTACATTAAGAGACTGAGCATCCAGCAGGTGCAGCAGGAAGGACCAGTGACCTTGGGGGCCCTTCCTCTGAGCACCACCCACTGCGCTCTCCTGGGGGTGAGAGTGAAGGACTGATAGGTGCTCAGGACGCAGGTGGAGCACAGGGTGGTGCCGAGAGCCACCCTCTGTACATAAAACACAAACTTACACCCGAGACCCGACAGGGGCTTCCTCAAAACAAAAGCAGCCATTGTGTAGGGAACTCCAGAAGACAGAAGAAACAAAAGGTTGGACAGGGCCAAGTGGCTGAGAATGGTGTGTGGAGGTCTCTGCTTGTGGCCGAGCAAGACTGGAGAGATGTTGTGGAACAAAAGGATGACATTGGCCAGACACCCAACTCCTATCTGTGTCAGATACGTGGTTTTCAGGGCTGCCTGGATTATGGTTCTCAGGGCATCTCTGTGAAAAGACATGGAGAGGACTTCGGAATGGCCTGAAGCAGACAGGAGACTCTGCAGACAGAGACACCAGCAGTCTTCTTACGCAACTAACAGTGGACAAGGATTCCCTCATTTTATTTCTCCTGAAAAGAGAAGATACTGTCATAGTCCAGAGAAGTGACTTTAACTGGATAACATGTTCCTGATACCAGTTAAGCATCCACCATTATTATTTTATATTTTTAAATTTACTTTTATTTAAATTTTTTAAATTGAGGGCTAATTGCTTTACAACGTTTTGATAGTTTCTGCTGTAGAACAATGTGAATCAGATATAAGTATGCATATATATATATCCCCTCCCTCTTGAGCATCCCCCATCTCCCAGTTGTGCCCCTCGAGGTCATGACAGGGCACCGAGCTGAGCTCCCTGTGTTGTACAACAGCTTTCTATTTGCTTTTATATCCTGATCTCCTATCTCCATGTAAGGTCTGTCTATCACCTTTGGAAACATGTCCGCCTTCTTTAGCAACATTGTTGGCTTAGTTCAACCATATTCAATGTCATTATTATCAGAAACAGAAAAAAAAAATCCACCCAAATTTGTAGTCAATCAAAAAATACCCAAACAGTACCATGCTATCTTGATGACTGTGGCTTTGTAGTAGAGCCTGAAGTCAGGCAGCTTGATTCCTCCAGTTCCATTCTTCTTTCTCAAGATAGCTTTGGCTATTCAAGGTTATTTGTATTTCCATACAAATTGTGAAATTATTTGTTCTAGCTCTGTGAAGAATACCGTTGGTAGCTTGATAGGGATTGCATTGAATCTATAAATTGCTTTGGGTAGTACACTCATTTTCACTATATTGATTCTTGCAATCCATGAACATGGTATATTTCTCCATCTATTAGTGTCAACTTTGATTTCTTTCACCAGTGCTTTATAGTTTTCTATATATAGGTCTTTAGTTTTTTAGGTAGATATATTCCTAAGTATTTTATTCTTTTCGTTGCAATGGTGAATGGAATTGTTTCCTTAATGTCTCTGTTTTCTCATTATTAGTGTATAGGAATGCAAGGGATTTCTGTGTGTTGATTTTATACCCTGCAACTTTACTATATTCATTGATTACTTCTAGTAGTTTTCTGGTGGAGTCTTTTTTTTTTCAATGTGGACCATTTTTATTTTATTTTATTTTTTTAATTTTATTTTACTTTTAAACTTTACATAATTGTATTAGTTTTGCCAAATATCAAAATGAATCCGCCACAGGTATACATGTGGAGTCTTTAGGGTTTTCTATGTAGAGGATCATGTCATCTGCAAACAGTGAGAGTTTTACTTCTTCTTTTCCAATTTGGATTCCTTTTAATTCTTTTTCTGCTCTGATTGCTGTGGCCAAAACTTCCAAAACTATGTTGAATAGTAATGGTGAAAGTGGGCACCCTTGTCTTGTTCCTGACTTTAGAGGAAATGCTTTCAATTTTTCACCAGTGAGAATAATGTTTGCTGTGGGTTTGTCATATATAGCTTTTATTATGTTGAGGTTTGTTCCTTCTATTGCTGCTTTCTGGAGAGTTTTTATCATAAATGGATGTTGAATTTTGTCAAAGGCTTTCTCTGCATCTATTGAGATAATCATATGGTTTTTGCTTTTCAATTTGTTAATCTGGTGTATTACATAGATTGATTTGTGGATATTGAAGAATCCTTGCATCCCTGGGATAAAGCCCACTTGGTCATGGTGTATGATCTTTTTAATGTGTTGTTGGATTCTTATTGCTAGAATTTTGTTAAGGATTTTTGCATCTATGTTCATCAGTGATATTGGCCTGTAGTTTTCTTTTTGTGTGGCATCTTTGTCAGGTTTTGGTATTAGGGTGATGGTGGCTTCATATATAGATCAATGGAACAAAATAGAAAGCCCAGAGATAAATCCATGCACATATGGACACCTTATCTTTGACAAAGGAGGCAAGAATATACAATGGATTAAAGACAATCACTTTAACAAGTGGTGCTGGGAAAACTGGTCAACCACTTGTAAAAGAATGAAACTAGAGCACCTTCTAACACCATACACAAAAATAAACTCAAAATGGATGAAAGATGTAAACATAAGACCAGAAACTATAAAACTCCTAGAGGAGAACATAGGCAAAACACTCTCTGACATACATCACAGCAGGATCCTCTATGACCCACCTCCCAGAATATGGAAATAAAAGCAAAAATAAACAAATGGGACCTAATTAAACTTAAAAGCTTATGCACAACAAAGGAAACTATTAGCAAGGTGAAAAGATAGCCTTCAGAATGGGAGAAAATAATAGCAAATGAAGCAACAGACAAACAACTAATCTCAAAAATAGACAAGCAACACCTATACCTCAATTCCAGAAAAATAAATGACCCAATCAAAAATGGGCCAAAAAACTAAATAGACATTTCTCCAAAGAAGACATACAGATGGCTAACAAACACATGAAAAGATGCTCAACATCACTCATTATCAGAGAAATGCAAATCAAAACCACTATGAGGTACCATTTCACACCAGTCAGAATGGCTGCGATCCAAAAGTCTACAAGCAATAAATGCTGGAGAGGGTGTGGAGAAAAGGGAACCCTCTTACACTGTTGGTGGGAATGCAAATTAGCACAGCCACTATGGAGAGCAGTGTGGAGATTCCTTAAAAAACTGGAAATAGAACTGCCTTATGATCCAACAATCCCACTGCTGGGCATATATACTGAGAAAACCAGAATTGAAAGAGACACATGTACCCCAATGTTCATCGCAGCACTGTTTATAATAGCCAGGCTATGGAAGCACCCTAGATGTCCATCATCAGATGAATGGATAAGAAAGCTGTGGTACATATACACAATGGAGTATTACTCAGCCATTAAAAAGAATACATTTGAATCAGTTGTAATGAGGTGGATGAAACTGGAGCCTATTATACAGAGTGAAGTAAGCCAGAAAGAAAAACACCAATACAGTATACTAACGCATATATATGGAATTTAGAAAGTTGGTAACAATAACCCTGTATACGAGACAGCAAAAGAGACACTGATGTATAGAACAGTCCTTTGGACTCTGTGGGAGAGGGAGAGGGTGCGATGATGTGGGAGAATGGCATTGAAATATGTATAATATCATATATGAAATGAGCCGCCAGTCCAGGTTCGATGCACAATACTGGATGCTTGGGGCTGGTGCACTGGGACGACCCAGAGGGATGGTATGGGGAGGGAGTTGGGAGGAGGGTTCAGGATGGGGAACACATGTATACCTGAGGCAGATTCATTTTGATATATGGCAAAACCAATACAATATTGTAAAGTTAAATAAAATTAAATTTTAAAAAAATGAGAAAAAAAATACCCAAACAGTGAAAGAATCTTGAGAAAGAACAACAAAGCATGAAACTTCTTTATTTCATATTGTATGTCAAATTTATAGTAACAGAAACACATATGGGCGTTTAAACAGACAGATCAATGGAACAGAATAAAGAGGCAGAAACAAACCCAAGCTCCAGTGGCTAATAAATTTTGAGAGAGGCACTAAGAATAATATAATAGAAAAAGGATAGTTTCTTCAACAAGTAATATTTGGAAAACTGAACATCCACATCTAAAGACTGAAATGGTAGTCACAGACCTACCAAATTCTGACTGAATGAAAGAAATGTAATGCATGTACAATAGGTGTTAACAGATTAGACTTACTGTAACCACCTGGCAGCATAGACAGACACGGAATCATTATTTTGTCCACATGAAACTCATATAATGTTATGTCAGTTATGTCCCAATTTTAAAAACTACAAGAAAGGCTTCAGACTATCTTACATCACACACAAAAATGGTCTCAACTGGGCTAAGACTGGAATGTAAGAGCTGAAACCATGAAACTCTGAGAGGAAAGAAGTGAGCTCCTTGACATTGGTCTTGGTCATGATGGCTTGAATTTAACAACAAAAGCAAAGGTAAATGAATGGGAGTGTATCACATAAGACCTCTGCAGAGCAAAGGAAACCATGAAAAGGCAGCTATGCAAGAGGAGACAATATTAGCAATGCACACACCCAGTAATGAGTGAACATCCAAAATGTAAAAGGAATTTCTGGAAAAACTCAAAACCCAGCTTAAAATGTACAAAGAACTCAAGTAGACATTTGTCCAAAGACAGTAAATGAAGGGCTAAAACGGTTCCTGGCCAGGTGCTCAGTATCTCTAGTCATCAGATCAAAATCCCAATGTGATAGCGTCTCTCACCTGTTAGTGTCTGTTTCCCAGAAGACAAGAGGGAGCAAATTGGCAGGAATGTTGAGAAAAAGGCACACTTACGCACTGTTGGTGGGAACACAGATGGGTACAGCCTCTGCGGAAAATGTTAAAATTCCTCAGAAACTAGAACCGGATGTGCCATGTGACCAGCAGTCCTGCTTCTAGTGTACATACAAGGGGGTGAAATCAGATCTCGGAGCAATGTCTGGACCCCTGTGTTCATTGCTGCCTTGTTACCACAAGAGCCAAGACAAGGAAACAACCCAAGCGCCCACTGACAGATAAATGGGTTAGGGAGCCGAGGTGCATTATATGGAGGAATATAACTCAGTTTTTCAAAGGTGGAAATCCTTTCTTTTGCAACAGCATGGATAAAACTCGAGGACACTTCGGTGTGTGAAATATCCAGACATAGATATTTGCCATTCCCTTCTCCATTTCTGTCAATTATAGGTAGAGTTATTAAAAAAAAATCAGTCTCATAGAAACAGAGTCGAATGGTGGTTGCCTGGGAACTGGGGTTGGGAAATGGGAAAAGATGGTAAAGGGATACAGTCTTTCAGTTATAAGGTGAACAAGGTCTGAGGGCTAATGTAGACCCTGGTGACCACAGGTGAGGACACCTAATATGTGAAGCGATGGATGCATCAGTTCAGCCAACTGTGGACTCCTTCAGAAGGTGTACATGTATTAAATCATGATGTACATTTTAGATCCACTGCAATTTCAGTAATCAATTATGGTCCATCACCTTTCCTCTTGGGCTGAGTATTTGCTGGGGTGAGTGTCGTCGTCATAGCTACTGTTTGTCCATTTTGTGGGACACACACAAAGATCACCCCACAGGGCAAGTACCTCCCTGAAACCAACAGTTATCACCCAGAATTGCAGGACTCACCTGCCCCCACCCGACCCATGAGCAGCAGCCGCAAACAGTCACACACGGGGGCTCACCACCACGGCCAGAGTCAGAAATGAACCACAGAAGGGGCCCTTGTGATGAGACAGGGACACACATTCCAGTGCCTGCCACCCCCAGGGGCCTCTCTGCACCCACAGGTGTGGGTGGACCATCCTGGGCATGGAAGTGTCCATGAATCTGGACAGGGAGTGAAAAAAAGTTATGTCTGACTCTTGGCGACCCCATGAACTGTAGCCCTCCATGGTCCTCTGTCCATGGCATTCTCCAGGCAAGAATTCTGGAGAGGGCAGCTATTTCCTTCTCCAGAGGATTTTCCTGACCTAGGGTCTCCTGCATTGAGGGCAGTTTCTTTGCCATCTGAGTCACCAGGGAAGCCCAATTTGGACAAGGTGGAATCCTATTCACAAAAGGCCTCCCACTTAATATAAGCACCTCCAAAGGGTCTTCTCCTAACACCCTTGTCTTTAAGATATAGGATTTCAGCATATGAATATTTGTGGAACACAAACATCAATTTGTGGCATGGGCTAAGTTACATTTCACTGTATTTCCTAATATAAAACATTGAATTATCACAGAGGGTACTCATTCAATTCCTAATTCCAATCTTTTAAAAATCTAACAATGCTTGTTTTCTAACATTTACACTATTATGTCAGGTTGGAAAGTTAACTGAATTCCCTCTCAATACAAATTCTTTTTTCTTTTCCCTGCTGCTCATGGTAATAAGGCTGAGGGCATTTTGACATTCAGTTAGAGAGGGAAAGACATGAGCCACAGTGACGTACATAAAACAAAACACAGAGAGAGCCATGAAAGGCAAATCATGGCAGAAAATACACAGACCACTTCATCCAGTGAAGGAGAAGGTCAGTGTTGTTACAGGGCGGCCTTTCTCTCTGTATTTCTGTTTGTATGTGTATGCGTCTGTCACTGGATCTTATTTCAGGACTTTCAGGTTCTAACCCAAACTCTTGCACATCAACCTATTCCATGATATTCACACCCAACCCTAATCAATTAGGTCCAAGGTCAGTAGACACGTTTATGCAATATTGAGAAGCCCGCAGCTCTGGTCATACAGGACTTGGCAGAGATTCCACAGTCACCCCTCCCTGTTCCCCTCATTGTCAGGGACCTCAGCACATAGGATTTGCAGTGAACTCACGGCTCTGGTTCCACTCAGATACACACGCCAGCACATTCCCCCCTTCCACCTGGCAGCCAGGGCATGGACGGGGCAGCCCAGGACAAGGCAGGGGAGCACGTGTCCTGCCCAAGGCACTGACAACACAGCTCTGAGCTCCTCTCCTGCTGAGAGCCGGCTCTCCTGTTTCCTGCCCTGAGACTGAACACAAGGGAGCACTCACCTGCCTGCACTTGGTGCCACACTCTGTGCAGGGAAGTGTCAGTCAGGATGGGCCCCAGTTATAGGGACAGAGTCCCTGGGCTGCTCTCCCCACAGAGGAGCCATTATCATGTCATCTGGAGCGGAGGTGACACTGTCTGCATGGAGAGTCTGGGGCGTCTCCAGTGGGGGCAGATCTTACCCCCAGTGCTCCTCACCCTCACCCACGCCTGGGGACTAGTGACAACTCCTGGCAATTACTGAGAAGGTCCACATGAGCAGCTGAGCAGAGGGCAGGGAGAGTTTTCTGTGTTCCCCATGGGAGAGCCCAAGTTTAGAGTGAAAGTCATAGCTGGGGGAGGGACACTCACAGAGCACCGGGGCTCCCTTCACTGTCTCCCGTTGGGCATGTTCCTTCATGGTCTCACTCTTCCAAACTGTTCCAAAGTGTGTTCACACTGATCCTCAGCACGCGATCTGGAGGCTGGTCTTCCCCTGAGTTTAAGTTCCACTATCTTTCCTCATTATAGCCTCAGGTATATTTTATCTGGAAACACAACTCTGAAGGCAGTATCTCTCTCCTTAGAAATGTCAGATGTCCCTCACTTCCACATACTCTGCAAGGAGACTATAATTTGCCCTAAATCACCCATGGATCCTTTTCCTTGGGTCTCTCATTGGACCACCAGTCCATCTCCAAGTGCTGGGTCATTTGGACTGGGAAGGAGACAAAGCAGTCTTTAAAATGGAGACCATTTCAAGAGACAAGTGAAGTGAAGTCGCTCAGTCGTGTCCGACTCTTTGTGACCCCATGGAACGTAGCCTGCACCACTCCTCCATCCATGGGATTTTCTAGGCAAGAGTACTGGAGTGGGTTGCCATTTCCTTCTCCAGGGAATCTTCCCTACCCAGGGATCGAACCCAGGTTTCCTGCATTGTAGACAAATGCTTTACCGTCTGAGCTACCAGGGAAGTCCAAAAGGACACTACTAATGATCATAGGTTAAATTTAAAAAGAAGATATAACAACTGCAAATTCATATGCACCAAACAGAGGAGCACCTCAATAAGAGAAATATTAACAGCTCTAAAAAGAAAAATCCATCATAACACCATCGTACTGGGGTCTTTACCACCCCAATTACATCAATGGACAGATCATCCAGACAGAAATTAAATCAAGAAACACATTAAACCAACTAGATCGCACCACTTTTATTCAACCTAATTTTGAAAGTTCTAGCCATAGTAATCAGAGAAGAAAAAGAAATAAAAGGAACCCACATTTGAAAGGAAATAGTAAAACTGTCACTGTTTGCAGATGATGCAATATTATATATTGCTAAGTCACTTCAGTCGTGTCCGACTCTGTGCGACCCCATAGATGGCAGCCCACTAGGCTCCCCCATCCCTGGGATTCTCCAGGCAAGAACACTGGAGTGGGTTGCCATTTCTTTCTCCAATGCAGGAAAATGAAAAGTGAAAGTGAAGTCACTCAGTCGTGTTCAACTCTTAGCGACCCCATGGACTACAGCCTACCAGACTCCTCCAACCACGGGATTTTCCAGGCAAGAGTACTGGAGTGGGGTGCCATTGCCTTCTCCAAATGTTATATATAAATAATTCTAAAGATGTATCAGAAAACTACTAGAGCTCACTGATGAATTTGGAACACTGCAGGAAACAAAATTAATACACAGAAATCTCTCACATTTCTGTACATTAGAACAACAAGCTGTCAGAAAAAGAAATTAAGGAACCAGCCCATTTACCATTGGATCAAGAATAAAATATCTCTGAATAAACCTACTGAAGGAGATAAAAGAACTATACTCGAAAAGTCTGAGATGCTGATGAAAGAAACTAAAGTGACACAAAGGAGGGACAGATATATTCTGCTCTCAGATGGAAGAATCAATGCTGTTAAGATGATTATACTGTTACCGAAAATGGGGTCCAGCTGCTCGCCACTCAAAAGCCATCACAGGCCAGGTTGGTGAGGAGAACATTTGCTTTATTTTAGATGCAGGTGACATGGGGGGAGGGGTGACATCTGCCCAGTGCTCAAGTCCCTCTACTGACAATCAGCGGGTGAGAGGTTTTACAGACAGAGGCGAGGGGCTACATGCAGAAACAGCACAGTCAGCTCTGACAGTCATCTTGAAGTTGGTCATTGGTGGTCTGAACAGCGTCGTCTTGTTTTAGGCGTAGTGAGTGTTCAGTTCCGCGGTTTGTTCCCATTTCTTTAAGGCCAGTTCTTGGAACTGCGGCACCTTTTGTGAGGCTACGGTATGGTCATGATGTAGTTTAATGTCTTCCACCTAGTGGGAGGTTTCATTATCTGCAAGACAGCTCACAAGATATGGCTCAGAATATTATCTGTAGCCTTTGAAAAGAAACTAAAGGTCCTCGACTTTGCTTAATAGCTACGTTGTTATTGTTTGGACTCGTTTGACTGTTTTCCTTCATTTTTGCATGTTTTAACTTCTCCTATTAAACTTATTCTTCGGCTAAAGTCATTCCACAGATGAAAGGCAGGTAGAGGACATTGTGAGGACTCAGCAAAGACCACAGGGTCCTGCTCTGTATCAACACTATACAAGGCAATCTACAGATTCAATGCAATCCATTTCAAATCGCCAATGGCGTTTTCCATAGAACTAGAATAGGAAATGTAAACTGATCCTGTCATGAAGAGTCATCAGAAACAGCAAGAGGAGGGTCATCCTATAGAGGGAAGTAGGTCAAAGATAGGATTAAAAAAGGAAAGACGGAGAAAGACTGAGACTGGGGAGAAGGAAAGGGCGTGACAACTAAACGCAACTCACAAATCTTGTTGGGAATCTCAACCAGAAAAGAAGAGGAGCTATTTGGGATCAGTTGGAAACTCTGAACAGGACCTGTGGGTAGTAGTGCTGTATCCACGTCGGTTTTCTGAATCAAACAGCCGTGTGCTGGTCATGTAGGAGGGTGTCTTTGTTTAGGGAAAACCATGCTAGTCAGCTAAGGGTGGAATTCACCATGTTCACACAGTGCTCTGAAGTGGCTGGATAAAAATCTAGTGATAAAAGGATCAAATATAGAGACAGTAGTCGATAAATGAAATGTATTAAAGTGTTAATAATTGGAGTAGTATTTAAGTGAGGAAGAAAATATATTATTCCTGAAATTATTTTAATCAATTATTTAAAAGCTAAAAATAACACAAAGGCATTTAATTCCTTAGTGTTTAAAACAAGGTTATCTGTTACTTATGATCACATTGTATTACATTTTTATACACTTTAATATGGAAAAAAGCACATAAAATTAAAATATTTTTAGACACGTAAACATTGAAACAACTCACTCATTATAAATATAATTCCTTAAAAGGTAAACGAATTTCTTCAAACAGAGGAAAAATTCTACCAAAGTGGAAACCATTTATACAAAAAAGATGCTACAGACAATAGAAATGGCAGTCATATTGATACATGAATAAACTTCCCTTTCTCTTTGTTTTTTATTTTGCATAGACAAAAGTAGTCCATGACAAAAAAGAGCATAGCATTAATTATGAGCAACAAATATATAGACACACTATTTGGGATCCGGCATATTTAAAAGCAGAGACATTACTTTGCCAACAAAGGTTCATCTAGTCAAGGCTATGGTTTTTCCTGTGGTCATGTATGGATGTGAGAATTGGACTGTGAAGAAGGCTGAGCGCCGAAGAATTGATGCTTTTGAATTGTGGTGTTGGAGAAGACTCTTGAGAGTCCCTTGGACTGCAAGGAGATCCAACCAGTCCATTCTGAAGGAGATCAGCCCTGGGATTTCTTTGGAAGGAATGATGCTAAAGCTGAAACTCCAGTAGTTTGGCCACCTCATGCGAAGAGTTGACTCCTTGGAAAAGACCCTGATGCTGGGAGGGATTGGGGGCAGGAGGAGAAGGGGACGACAGAGGATGAGATGGCTGGATGGCATCATTGACTCGATGGACATGAGTCTGAGTGAACTCCGGGAGTTGGTAATGGACAGGGAGGCCTGGCGTGCTGCAATTCATGGGGTTGCAAAGAGTCGGACACAACTGAGGGACTGATCTGATCTGATCTAACAGCTACAACCACCAATAAAAAATGGTTATACTATTAGAGTATAATATTTTAATGGAATATAAAAACACCACACTGTCCAAAATAAAGGCAAAATTTTAAAAATTAGAAATAAACAGGACAAACAGAAAACAAATGCCAAGTTTCCATTCTGCAGTGATGAAAACTAAATATGCAAGCGACAATGCCAAGATGGAAGCTGTGTCTTCTCTGAGCTGGTAGTTTCATGGATTGGCTTTCAGATCTCCCAAAGCAGCACCTGCAATAAGCTGACCTTTTGTGTTCATGGGATTTTACTAAAAAATGGTGTTGAGTACAAATGTCAAACGGTATCAACAGCCAGTTACAAGATAAATAAGTCATGGGGATGGGATGTCCACCATAGTGCTATTGTTGACTACGCTGTTTCATTTTCGGAAAATGCCGAGGGATTGAAACTTCAAGTTCCCATCACAAGAAAGAATCTGTGCAATGTGTGTGGGGGGTGCACAGACAGTAAGGAGGATTGCGGGGACCATCTTGCAGCACATGCAAGTACCTGTTCGTTATGTCGTAAAACCCATTCGTTATGTCGTAAAACCCATTCGTTGTGTCGTAAAACTAAAACTAATATAATATTACATATGAGTTATAACTCGATTTAAACACTTGGCACTGAGTAGTCACAGAATAATTTCTGTTATTATTCCAGCAGTCTACTAAATATTTATCACCTTTATCATATTTGCTATCAACTTAAGAGGATAATCGAGGCCAGGGGCGGCGGCTGGGAGGACCAACCCCATGTCCAAGGAGTGGTGCATGCGCGGGCACAGGAGGGCCTAGAGGAGCTATCCCACATTGAAGGTCAGGAAGGGAGGCAGTGAGGAGATACCCCTCCTCCAAGGTAAAGAGCAATGGCTGTGCTTTGCTGGAGCAGCCGTGAAGAGATACCCCACGCCCAAGGTAAGAGAAACCCAAGTAAGATGGTAGGTGTTGCAAGAGGGCATCAGAGGGCAAAGAAACTGAAACCATGTTCACAGAAAACTAGTCAATCTAATCACACTAGGACCACAGCCTTGTCTAACTCAATGAAACTAAGCCATGCCCATGGGGCAACCCAAGACGGGTGGGTCATGGTGGAGAGATCTGACAGAATGTGGTCCACTGGAGAAGGGAATGGCAAACCACTTCAGTATTCTTGCCTTGAGAACCCCATGAACAGTATGAAAAGGCAAAATGATAGGATACTGAGGACAGGGAGGCCTGGCGTGCTGCAATTCATGGGGTCGCAAAGAGTCGGACACGACTGAGCGACTGATCTGATCTGATAAGAGGAGAATCTAGCAGTTCTAGGATCTCTAAGGAGCAGCAAGAAAGGAGAAATGGTGGGAAAACAGAAAACCTAGACATCAGAAGTCTGCATCAACCACAGACGAAACTCTACAAGAACCGTGAGATAAAAAGAACAAGCGGAATTCAGTATGTAAACAATGACGAAGGTGACCACCAGCAAAAGGATGGTGTGGGCAGCTCTGGTCTCCGGGGGGCATCTGTGGTGTCCAGTGGAGGTGTGAATATACTGCACCCTCTGGTGGTGTCTGAGCAGGAGAAGCACCATGGAGCCACTGGACCAGACCATGAGGGTAAGAAACACGGCATCAGAGATGGACCACAGGTACAGATAGATAGATGGAATGATGGATGGATGTGAAAGGTTGTTGTTGAATCACGCGAATACACCGGGATTCTTGGCCCCCGGAGGAGAAGAATTCAATCCGGGGCCAGAGACGAGGCTTGATCGCTCAGAGTTTTTGTGTAATAAAGTTTTATTAAAGTATAAAGGAGATAGAGAAAGCTTCTGACATAGGCATCAGAAGGGGGCAGAAAGAGTACCCCTCTGCTAGTCTTCAGCTGGATGTTATATAGTCACTAGCAGTCTGTTAATGAAAGAAAGGAATGTCTTAAAATTCAGAATGGCACCAAATGGTTTATCCTGGGCCATAAAATGATTAACTTGAATCTTAAAGAAGGGCAGACCACCATACAAATAGTTTCATTTACATAGATTAGGGGAACAATATCTGAGTATAACATACTGGTTTGTCAAGTAGGTTCTGGGCCAAGAGGCGGAACCAACTTGGAGACAGAGTTTGGGGTAAAGGCGTAGTACATTAGCATGGCTTAAGACAAACATTTCCGTAAGAAAAAGGCATTGGTTATCTCTAGGCTCAAGAATAGCTAACTTCAGGTGAAACCAGGTGTCATTATGGCAACACAGTATTTTAAGAGAAACCTCCCTTTAAATTTGTATAGAGAAGAAAAAAAAATATTGCTAGTTTGTTTCCTCCTGCTGCTTAAGAGAGATAAAAATGTCTGACACTTGCAGGCTATTTCCTCCATTTGGAGACCCCTCTCTCCTTGGGGACCCCTAGATTTCCTATCAACCTGCCTAGGAAATGACTCTCTCAGATGTATGGCTAGATGACAGAACAGGATGGATAGATAGATGATAGATAAAGAGATGGAAGATGGATGGAATGATGGATAGATATTTGGATGGATGATAGAATAGGATGGATGGGCAATAGATAAATAAATAGAGTCATGGAGGCTGTGCCCTTGAGATGTGTGTGTTTAACTCTGTGAATAATAGCTCTCACATAAAAGAAATTCTTTAGAAGAAGGAAACACACATTTATTGGCGAGCTGAGGAAAGAGCCTCCCACTTGCCTAGTCCCCTGAGGGGCCTGTTCCTCATCATCCGCTCCTTGCTGGAAGTTCTCCCTTCCTTCTCCTGCTGGGAAGGCCTTTACTTAGGGCTCTGCTGTCCAGTTCAGCATAAGTCATTCCACAGGCTTCTCCAGCTCTAGGGACCTGGGATCCTTCATCCTAAAGGTAAGCAAGGAGAAAATTGTAGGAATATTTAGCTGTAGAGAGTTAGCCACCATCAGAACTTCCCTGGGGGTCCAGTGGCTAAGACCCCCACACTCCCAATGCAGGGGGCCCGGGTTCGATCCCTGGTCAGGGAACTAGAGCCCCCCTGGCCGCAACTAAAGATTCCCAAGGGTCACAACTGAGACCCAATGCAGACACATAAGTAAAATTTTTAAAGAACAAGTTCTATGGCAGACTATGGAGTCTAGTCCCTGTATCACGATAGCAGCCCATGAAAAGAGGTGTTCAGGACTGTTTTGCTTTTACCTGACTGCCCGCGGACGTGCCTCTGCCTACACCAGGCTTCGAGCAGGAAAGCCCCTGCAATAACCATAATTACGGCGGCTAGAGCGAGTCTGATGTGGTTCCCCGTGGTGTAATCCGAGGTTATGGAAGGCAGGGAAGCTAAAAGAGAGACGTGGATCAACATGGACCATGCAGGGGTGTCCTCTACCCAGAGTGACTCTCATACAGCCGTCCGGTTTTCCTGGCCGGTGGTCAGCTGCACCAACACTGAAGTTCTAATCATGGAAAAAATAAACGCTGCAGCGGTTCTGCCTGCCTCCTCTGTTCTTTATATTCCCTCTGCCTTGTCATTTGTCTTTCACTTATTTGTTATTTTTGTTCATATTTATTTGGCTGTATTACATCTTATTTGCTGGGTGTAGGATCCAGGGAACCAAGTCCAGCCCCTGGCATTGGGACTGCAGAGTCTTAGCCACTGGCCCACCAGTGACGTCTCCATTTATTTGTTCTTTATCACATTTCCACTTTCCCACATTTCCTTTTTTCCCTTCTACCTCCATAAATCAGGAATCAAGAGATAAGAAAATGGCATCCCACTCCAGTATTTGTGCCTGGAGAATCCCATGGACAGAGGAGCCTGGCGGGCTACAGTCCATGCGGTCGCAAAGAGTCAGACACGACTGAAGTGATTTCACACACACAGCCTTAGGAGCAACTCTAAAAACTGAAGTTGCTCCACAAAGCACTGAAATAATTCAGCAGCTTCATCTGCTTCCCCCTCCATCGCACAGACCTTCATGCCGGCAGTGAGTCTAGAAAACTGAGCTTAGTAGCCCAGCATCTGGACCTTGGAGGATCTCCGCTTCAGCCAAGAAGGGCTCCAGCCTGGCATTGGTCTTGGTTCCTAAAGAGAAGCCTGTGTTCGTGTCTTCCCCCTATACATCCCAGTCAGTGCCAAGCTCTTCTCTAAACCATCACCAGCAGTGTTCCCTGCAGGCAGAAGCCACCAGGAGAAATGAGTAATGACACCACCTCGCTCAGTAAGCCCTCTCCCCATCTTGGGGTTGAACACACAGACCCTGATTTCTAATCATAAACATTCACATGGGGGACTTCCCTGGTGGTCCAGTGGCTAAGACTCTGCCCTCCCAATGCCAGGGGCCTGAGTTTGATCCCTGATCACGGAACTAGACCCCTTATGCTGCAACTAAAGATCCTGTGTGCTGCAACTAAGTGAAGCCAAATAAATAAATAAAAATAAATTTTAAAAAAGAGAGAAAGAGAGAAGTTGACAAAGTTGAGAAAAGGAAAGTCTGTAGCATTCAGTGGAACAAAATTCTGCCAGGAAGCAAAATCATCTCAGCCAAATTCAAACAGTAAGTGACCTGAGATATGGAAAGACATTGCAGCCATTTCTCTAAATTGAGAAATCACCACATTCTGAGAACAACAACAACAAAAACTGCTCTTGAGAATAAAATCAAGATCACCAGGATAAACCAAACTTTAAGAGATGCGAGAGTGGTAGAAGGCATTCTGAGGATGGTGGGTTTGATCGCTTTGAAGAAAAGCAGGAGAAATTGACCAAGAATGTACAACAGCAGCAAAAAAGGAGTAGAAAGTAGGAAAGAAAAGACATTAAAAAGAGGAGACAGGGTGGACTTTCCTGGTAGTCCAGGGGTTTAAAACCCGCCTTGCAATGCAGGGGACGGCAGGTTCGATCCCCGGTCCGGGAGGATCCCACATTCCGTAGAGCCACTCAGCCCATGCAGCACAATTACTGAACCGGGGCCCCCAGACCCTGTGCCCCACAAGGAGAGAGGCCACTGCAGTGAGAAGGCTGCACACTGCGGCAAAGCCCAGCCCGCGCAACTAGAGAAAGCCCGGGGGCAGCAACTGAAGACCCAGTGCGGCCAAAAGTAAATAAATGAATCAACTTAAAAAAAAGAAGTGCAAGTGGAGTAGAAACGAGAGCCAAAGGGTAAGTCACTCACTCACTTCAATTGGAAAAAAAAAAAGCCCTCAAATCCCGCAGAACCTTACCCGCCACCCGGATCTCAAGGCGAGGACTGGCCTGTGAAGCCCGGAAAGGGGCCCTGGCCTGGTAGTACACGCAGCTGTAGTTCCCGCTGTCGCCGGCGCTCAAGTTCCACAGGGAGAAGTCGGTCTCCCGCCCGGCCGGCGCCCGGACCTGCACCGGCGCTGCGCTTCCTGCCTTGAGCAGGGCGAACATGACCGGCCCCAGCTCCGCGGCCGGCCTCTGGCACTGCAGGGTCACCTCTTGCCCTTCGGTCACTGGCCCCCTTCGGTGCGCTTGGAGGGAAGGTTGACGGAGATACCCTGTGAGAGAAGGGAGACTCTGAGGTCACGGAGAGGGGAGCCTTGGGTGCCCCACTTGCCCTGTTCTCCTGGCAGGGGCTTCTTGTGGGACGTGCGAATGACCTCTTGCTCTTTCTGCCTGACTCCAACAAGGTTTTTCCCTCCTAGGAGCCCTGGATCAAACCAAGGCATCACCTCTGTCCCTGTCTCTCTCCATCTCCCCTCCCAACAGCCCTGGAGGGGAAACCCCCTCTCCGCCTCTTCCTCCCCTGGCCCCGGGGGCCGTCTGTCCTCCCCAGGCGCCCCCTCACCCGTCACCAGCAGTAGCAGGGCGTCGCTGGGCCGTGCGCTCACGTGGGGGTTCCCCCTCCTGTGGTATTCGCAGGTGTACTCGCCCGCGTCGCTGGACTTTACATCGGGGAGATGGAATTCAGCCCGGTCCTCTGTGGAGTCGGGTGACTGGACCATCTCCCAGACGCGTGCCCCCTTCCTGAGAGCGAAGCTTACATCCCTGGTGGGAGTCCTGCATCGCAGGGTCACAGAGCTCCCAGCGGGGACCACGGAGCTGGGCCAGGCCCTGAGGGAGGGCTTGGGAAGCGCCTCTGGAAGGAAGCCGGTCTCAGGTCTGGGGGCACCCCACCCACCTGCTCTCAGGAAGCCCATGGAGGGGAGGGGAAAGTGGGTGCCCTTGGGAGGGAGGATCCGGAGGGCCTATGGAGAATCACTCACCAGCTCTTCCTCGGTCTGCTTGGCCGACACACAGCCCTGCAGGGAATGAGACAGAAACACCAGCCTGGAGCCCGCGTGGTCACCTCCTGGCCCCCAGGGGCCATCCTGGGGCTCCCGCCTGTAGGAGCGCGCCAGTCCCTATGCTGGACCCTGGGCCCTGCTCTGCTCCCAGCTCCTCCACGCCGACCCTCAGGGCTTCTCCAGGGCTGCGCTCATGTCCCAAGACCCCAGGACCTTTCTCGGCTCTGCAGAATTCCCCCGAGCCTCTTACCCTCTCATTCTACCTGAGCCACGCTTAGTTTAACACGTCTTCCTTTCTCTGTCTCTCTCTCTTTTTGGCTGTGCTGCCCTTGGGCTCCTAGTTCCCACAGACATAGCAAGCAAACTTATGGTTACCAAAGGTGAAAGAGAAGGGAGGGATAAATTATGAGCTGGGGATGAACAGGGTCACACCACTGCACATAAAATAAGCAACAAGGACCTACTGAATAGCACAAGGAACTATTTTCAATATTTTGTACTAACCAGTAAGGGAAAAGAATCTGAAAAGTGTGTATGTATATACACACATACTACCACTAATGCCTGGATGTGGTAGATATAGGTTTACCTGAGTGCTAACATCTCTTTTGGAGAAGGAAATGGCAACCCACTCCAGTGTTCTTTCCTGGAGAATCCCAGGGACACCGGAGCCTGGTGGGCTGCCATCTATGGGGTCACACAGAGTCGGACACGACTGAAGCGACTTAGGAGCAGCAGCAGCAATATCACTTTAAAACTGATATCAAGCCTGTTTTCTAACATTATTAAAAGAGAGAGATAGATCTAACTCAATGGATGTTGGTTAGGTCTGTGTGGCTAAGAGAGTTCCTCTTTTTACCCCTGTGTGGACTAAACAGTTCTGTGTCTTGTGATGAAAGAGGGAAGTTACCAAGCCTTTGAGCTAAAATTGCATGAGTCAATCAAAAATATTGCGTTTCATGTTTTGAAAAAAGCAGAAAAGTAAATACCCAAAAGGTGAGAAGACCCAAATGTCCATCAAAAGATCAATGGATTGCAAAAATGAGGTGCATACACAGAGTGGAATACTATTCAGCCATGAAAATGAATGAGGTTCTGATACACGCTACAACACGGACAGACCTGGAAAACATTAGGCTAAGTGAAACTTGCCAGACACATGAAAAAACAAATACGGTTATGACTCCACTTAAGTACCTAAAATGGGCAAATTCATAGAGACAGAAAGTACAGTAGAAGTCACCAGGGGCTGAGGAGAAAGAGGAAACAGGTTATTGGTTAACAAGTACAGAGTTTATGTCAGAGATGATGAAAAAGTGTGGGCTGATGCTTTTCACAACATTGTGAATGCCCAGAATACCTCTGAAATGCATACTTGCAAATGGTTGAAAGGAGAAGGTTTTAAAAGTTCAAAGGCTAAAAGATCTCCGGAAGCAGTTGTTAGTGGAATCAATGTCCAAGCAGGTCAGAGGGGACTGAATGATAAACATTGATTTCTCTCTCAGTCCAGTGGTTAAGACTCCAAACTTCCACTGCAGAGAGCACCAGTTCGCTCCCTGGTCGGGGAACTGAGATGCCACCTGCTGCCCTGTGTGGCCAGAAAAAGAAAAGGAGTAAAAAAATATAAAATAGTAGTACTTGGATTTCCCTGGCGATCCAGTGGTTAAGAATCCTCCTGCCAGCACTGTTTACAATAGCCAGGACATGGAAGCAACCTAGATGTCCATCAGCAGATGAATGGATAAGAAAGCTGTGGTACATATACACAATGGAATATTACTCGGCTATTAAAAAGAATGCATTTTAATAGTTCTAATGAGGTGGATGAAACTGGAGCCTATTATACAGGCCGAAGTAAGTCAGAAAGAAAAACACCAGTACAGTATATTAACACATATATATGGAATTTAGAAAGATGGTAATGATGACCCTATATGTGAGACAGCAAAAGAGACACAGATGTAAAGAACAGACCTTTGGACTCTGTGGGAGAAGGCGAGGGTGGGATGATTTGAGAGAATAGCATTGAAACATGTATATTACCATGTGTGAAATAGATCACCAGTCCAAGTTCGATGCATAAGAAGGGGTGCTCAGGGCTGGTGCACTGGGACAACCCTGAGGGATGGGGGTTCAGGATGGGGGACACATGTACACCCATGGCTGATTCATGTCAATGTGTGGCAAAAACCACTACAATATTGTAAAGTAATTAGCCTCCAGTTAAAAAAAAAAAAAAAAAAAGAATCCTCCTGCCAGTGCAGGGGACATGGGTTAGATCCCTGGTCTGGGAAGATCCCACATGCTGCGGGGCAGCTAAGCCTGTGTGCCATGACTACTGAGCCCACCCTCTGCAACAAGAGAAGCTACTCACTCGCTGCAACTAGAGAAAGCCTACATGCAGCAATGCAGACACAACACAGACAAAAATTTAAAAATTAATTAGTTAAAAAATGAGCACTTACTGAGCACACGCTATGTGTGTTATGTCACGCATGTGCTATGCTGTGTTAGTGGCTGAGTCGTGTCCAACTCTTTGTGACCCCATGGCCTGTAGCCCAAGAATGTCATGCATACTTGACCCTAATTGTGAAGGTAACCCTGAAAGATGAGGAAGCTTTCAGATATTGAAGTGGTTTTCCCAAAGTTCCCACAGATGGTGTGTGCAGGAGCTGGGTCTCCAGCAAACATGCTGCAGCCTTGCATTTCCCTCTGAAAACACAGCTAAGACATGTCTCTAAAACAGCCTCTGACGCGAGGAACACGAGGAGCAGTTTGGCCATCACAAATATATGATGATAGGAGGAGTGAAGGAAGTTCAAGTGTTAGTCGCTCAGCCGTGTCCGACTCTCTGCGACCCCGTGGACCGTAGCCCACCAGGCTCCTCTGTCCATGGGATTCTCCAGGCGAGAATACTGGAGTGAGTTGGCATGATAGCCAAAAGCCAAGTGCAAAGGCCCCCATGGAGGCGAGTTCTCCTCTCCAGATTTTCTGTGAATACCAAGCCTTGTTGGTTTCTGGAAATACTCGTCGTGTGTCACCTCCTAGCTGCATAGCTGGAGGGCAGGGGACATTCTGAACCACATATCTTTTCCCTCCTCGGACATTTTCCAACCCTCAAGTCCCATCAGGCACGCCCAGGGTGCTTCCATACCAAAGACCACGTGGGTATGTTCCTCTTAACTGAACATCGTGCCTGAGTGGAATCGTTTGGGGAGCTAGACCCTTCTGGGTTGAATTTGGCTTCCTCACATACCACCTGTGCAATCTGAAGCAAGCCCCTAGGTTCTGCAAACTCACATCTGAGACCTAAGCTGTCGATGCGGACCTGATCTTCTCTTGCAGGGTTTTGCTTGGCTTGGCTGGTTGGTTGTTTGTCTGGGGAAGGATCAAAGATGTACCACCCAAATGTGGAATATAGTCCACTGGTGTTACGTGTGATGATTTTAGGTGGAAGGAAGGATGGTTAAAGCATTGCATGACAAGAGATAGTTAGGGAGTTTGGGATGGACGTGCACACACTGCTGTATTTAACTGGATAACCAGCAAGGACGTACTATAGACACAGGGATCTCTGCTCAGTGGTGTACGGCAGCCTGGATGGGAGGGGAGTCTGGGGGAGAACAAGTACCTGTATATGTAGGGCTGAGTCCCTTCACTGTTCACCTGAAACTATCACAGCATCGTTCATTGGCTGTACGTGCTCACTCGCTCAATCGTGTCTGACTCTTTGTGACCCCGTGGACTGTATGTAGCCCACCAAGCTCCTCCATCTATGGGATTAACCCAGCAAGAATACTGGAGTGGGTTGCCATTTCCTTCTCCAGGGGATCTTTCCAACCCAGGGATCAAATATGTATCTCCTGAGGTTCCTACATTGGCAGGCAGATTCTTTATCACTGAGCCAACTGGGAAGCCTTGCTAATTGGCTATACCCCAAATCAAAATGAAAAGATTCTTCAAAAAGAAAAAAATTCCTGCATGACAGCGTGCCGTGAGCACTCTCATATTGCCTTTGATGATATCAACAAGATGTCTATTTGAAACTAGCCTCCAATGTATCTTGATCATGGCTGATTGCCCTTCTAATAAATCATGTATTTCAGGCTCAGAAACTTGACATGGAACACTACACAGCATCTTCTCACGTTTATTACCTTGCTGCATTTTTTTATAGTTACCTTCTATGTGACACTGGACTTTTATTAACGGTATTGATATAGAGCCTCTAACATATATTTTTATGTTAGCAAAACAGTGTGAGTCAATCTTAAGAAAACACAAAGCCAGAATAAAAGAAAAACACAAAGCCTATAAAGTTCAGGCATTCAGCAAACATCCCAAACAAAGCTGGGACAAGAGCAATCCCAGTTTGTTAAGCACTGGTTTAGAGGGAACGTGTATATTGCACTCCAATTTCTGACATGTAATATGCACTCAGTAACTAAAGTTGATGTCATTTCTCTCTCCAAGCCCAATGTAAACTTCTCACCAGTTACCTTTTTTTCTGTGTTCTCCATGTACAGCCCTGTGAGACTTACTGAAGCAGAGGAGGAGAAGTAGTTTGGAGAGCATCGTAGCATGTCAGCTTGGCCAGGGATCCTTCTGTTTTGCAGCCACAGAAAGGGGAAAAGCTGGAATGATCAGTGCCTCACCGCCCCCCGTACTCCAGAGTAAGGGCAAGAACAGTTTTTTTGGGCAGTGCAGTTCCCTCTTCCCACACCTTCCGGAAACGTGTTGAGGATGCCAATTGCAACATGTTTCTTGCACAAGAACTTCGCTCACAGGAAATCCTCACCTGTCTCAGGCAGATTTCAGGCTTCAAATAGATAGCCCTCCAGATGTCTTAGGCATGAGCCTGAAGGATTCCTGAAGGGGTGAAGGCACTTCACCATTGAGGATATTGGAAATTCCGGGCAAGCATCAGTTGGTTGGTAGACATGCCCACTGGTTAAGAACTAAGGGCTGTTATCAAATTATTTCACAAACTGTGACAATGAGAATTCAGTTGACAAAGCAAACTCCTAGAACCTCACTGGCGGTCCAGTGGTTAGGACTCCTTCTCACTGCTGGCGTCCCCAACAGGCTGTTTTGGTTAGCCTAAAGTTTAAATTAAATCATGTATAGGCCAGAATGACGTCCCCGTACCTCAGTATGTGAACATTTCTTCCATCCTTTCCCCCTTTTAATTGTGACTCCTTTCATAGGAATCATTGATAATCCATGTATTTTCCCAACACTGCCGGAATGGCTCTTTTTTCTGCCTGCTCTGGGCCCAGCCATCTCCTTCGACACTAGGCCTCCTTTTTGTTTATATATCGCCTAGTTGTCCACGTTGGGGGAAATTTCATAAGATAGCATGAACAAGCTCAGAGGTATGCTAACAAAGAAATGTTTTAGAGGCCGTTCATTTTATCATCTCTACCCAGTTGTCACACAGATGCTGTATGTGTGCTTTAAGCGGTAAACTTAGAGCCAGCAGTCTTACAGATCATGAATAGTTATACTCTGCCTCAGCTTTATTGGGCAATTTTTCCATCCTGAACATTGGGGTCAGAAGTATGATTAGAAACAAAACAATTACTTTCCATCAGTAGTCTCTGTTATCAAAATCAGATCAATATTCTAGGAGAACACTGCTTTCTTAACAGAGACAGAAACAAAAACAAAAACAAGTTCAGCCTTGCATCAGCCTAGTGTTAATAACATTCATAAACAATTAAATTCAGTCTAATCTTAATCCTGACAACATACAAAATTCTTTCCTCAAAGTTCCTTTTTCATAAGTCTTTTATCATTTTCTGGATCCAAACAACTTTGTTCTTTATTTTCTCATCCAGAAACAAACAATTGTAGGACAAAATAATTATCGTCTTTTTCCAAAAATGCCTCTGTTCTTTATCCTTTCTCTTTGCCAACAACACATGTTCTACTTGTTTTGCACATAGAAATGTTTCCCTTATTGCCGGGAGCCGGCGAGAGACATTCCACTCGTGACAAAGGTCATGAGGAAGGAGGCTCGGCATACGCAAAGGTGGGATCGAGCCTCGGGAGTGCCCCCGGATATTCTCGAGCATCGACCCCCAAAAAACCAGAGTCTGCCTACTTTATTGCTTTGTGCTCTCACCTCTGACTTTACTGGGGGCTGTCCCCCACCACCATCTCGCTCTCTCTGTCAAAGAGTTAACTTACAGCTCCAATTAATAAAGTTCCTGGGCAATTAGGAGTGTTTAAATCCAAACCCCTCAGATGGCTCTCTAACTCGCCTGACAAGTTTACCCAGACACCTACAGCTATGCATACGATTGTTTACAGTCTCCCAGCCTGGAGAGGCACGGGAAGCTTAAGATATTCAAATAGCTTAGAGCCTCTCAGAGAATTAGAAACTGTCAGAATAAAACTAGTAAAAGATTTCATTGATGAGCCAATGTTTGTTGCCAAGTTTTCACATCCCCTGAATTGTATCCTTGAATGTGCATTAATTAATATAGTTGGTATGTAGAAAAAATAAGTAGTGGCCTTGGTGTTAGTAACTTTAGACCCTTAAGGTAATAAATTCTTTCCTTTGTAAACCCATTACACATCCGCCCTATAGGAATGCAATTTTGTCTTCGGAAGATGGCGCCAAACCTTAAAATAATTACTCTTAGAGAAAATAAGTCTTTGTTGATAAGTGCTTGTCAAGAGTCATAAAATGTTAATAGGCCTTCTGGCCAGAAGATGATGTAAATCACCTAAACCATTTGTATACGATAAATTTACAGGAAAGAAACCCTGGTTTTTGATAAGCATCAAAGACTGCTGACTTCGCATCCCCTATTATCCTCTATGTGTAACTTAGGGTATAAAAGCCCCTGTTGAAAATAAAGCTATGGGCCTTGCTCACCAACGCTTGGTCTCCCCATGTCATTCTTCTCTTTAACTTCCAGCTGAGTGTCCATCTGGAGCGCGGATATCCTCTGCGACCATTTATTTGCCTGGGCTTCTAAGACCCACTCGAGAAGGTGTCTAAGGTGGGGCACCTTCCGCTATTCGAGAGGGCGCCTGCGGCCTCCGTGGTCAGAGCTAACCTGGTGTCACGGGTTATATTGATTTTCCGCGTAAACCAAGCCACTCAGCTTCTTTTCTCCACTGAATTTTCCTACTGAGCTATCCTCATTCTATTACTCTTTATTATCTCTAATTAACATTTGAATAGGTCGCCTAGCCGTCTCTCCTTCAAATACCCTGGATCAGCCGGGGCTGGACCTCGGCACCTTATCATTTTTACATGTCACAATTTTTAACCCTTGGAACCTTAACAAAACCAAGTGATTGAAATGATACACCAGCCTTTTCTGATTGCAGACCTAAGGATATATTTCATACATCTAGAAGTATACATTTTTCACAGCATAATTTTTCTTTAATGGTACATCATGCTTGTTTAATAAGCCCAAACCTCTTTAGTTTCCCTCTTGGTCTTATAAGAAGACAAAAGTAGGTAAATTTAGATTTGTTTGATTTGTAAGCACTTATATTTTTTAAGGCTAATTAAATAGAGCCCTTTTACAAATTAACCTCAGCAATATTATCTAATGGCAAAAACACATATTGAGACATACAAACGTCCAGACAAACAGAGATCTCTTTGCTTCATCTTTTTACATTTATTGAATTAGGCATTGCAATTAAACGTCACTTTATGGATAATAGAATAGTCAAATTTACATTCTCAGTTTTAAAAGGCTTCTATCTTTTCTTTTTCCTTGGCTTGAAGTTTTATATTTAACCCAAGGCTGAAGATCCAGGCAAAGTGGACTGTGTTTGTATTTCAAGGACATAATAAGCATTAACTTCAGATTTTCTCCTAGGCATATTTTTGTTTTCCCAGGGTCTGATAAAAGAGGTTTTATCAAACTAGACTTCTATAACTACATATGCAAAAATAACTGGGTTTTTGGAATTTCAAGAGTTTCATCTTAACCAATCTTCTGGAGTCTGAAGAATATTGCTGCCATACATTGTCCAAAAAAATCATTTTTTTGGTCATGATTTCACAGCTAAAATTTTTCTTAATGAATTGAACCTGAATTTCCCATTTTACATAAGGCAACAAGAGTACCAACCACACAAACGGAATACACACTCACACACCAAATGACAGATCAGTCATAAACTCTCTCCAAGGGTGACCCATAGAGTCCCAAACACACATGTCCCCAAAATGGTCCTCAATGGTAGATGTCAGAACCAACTGGCAAAATGCCCAAATGACACTCAGTGCTCACAAACGGCCCTCAACAGCAGATAGGTGTCAGAACCAACTGGCGAGAATGCCCAGAATCGTGGCAGCTCATGTCCTGGGTAGAGTCTGGCCATCATGTAGTTAACTTATCCACCTGGAGTTTCAGGATCTTCAAGACAGCTCACAGAATATGGCTCAGGATAATATCTACAGCCCTTGAGAAGGAACTAAGTGTCCTCGACTGTGCTTAATGCTGCTAAGTCGCTTCAGTCATGTCCGACTCTTAGCGACCTCATGGACTGCAGCCTATCAGGCTGCTCCATCCATGGGATTTTCCAGGCAAGAACACTGGAGTGGTGTGCCATTGCCTTCTCTGATGCTTTATGCTGCTGCTGCTGCTAAGTCACTTCAGTTGTGTCCGACTCTGTGCGACCCCATAGATGGAAGCCCACCAGGCTCCCCCATTCCTGGGATTCTCCAGGCAAGAACACTGGAGTGGGTTACCATTTCCTTCTCCAATGCATAAAAGTGAAAAGTGAAAGTGAAGTCCTTTAGTCGTGTCTGACTCTTAGCGACCCCATGGACTGCAGCCCACCAGGCTCCTCCGTCCATAGGATTCTCCAGGCAAGAGTACTGGAGTGGGTTGCCATTGCCTTCTCCGGATGCTTTATGACCACATTATTATTTGGTCTCCTTTTGACTGTTTTCCTTTGTTTTCACGTGTTCTCATTTCTCTGATTAAACTTACCCTTTGACTAACTTTTCCACAGGCAGAAAGCAGGCAGAGGACGTGGGGGCAGGGCAATGACCATACAGTCTTATTTCAATCCTTCACATGTTGGGGACAAGTTATCACTTTAATCTGGCAGTCCCCAACGTTTTTGGCACCAAGGACCAATTTCGTGGAAGATCATTTTTCCACAGACCAAGGGGGGAAGATGGTTTCAGGATGATTCAAGTGCATTGTGTTTACTGTGCACTTTATTTCTATTAATATCACATCAGCTCCACCTCAGATTACCAGGCATTGGATCCCACAGGGTAGGGACCCCTGCTTTAATTCCCTCTAGAATTGACAGTGTTGGGGGCCGGCATGAGGCACTCCGCCCATGGCAAAGGTCATGAGGAAGGAGGCTCAACATACGCAAAGGCGGGATCGAGCCTCAGGAGTCCCCCTGGAAATCCTCAAGCATCTACCCCCATAACCAGAGCCTGCCTACTTTACTACTTTGTGCTCTCACCTACACCTCTGACTTTATAGGGGGCTGTCCCCCACCACCTCTTTTGGAGAAGAAGTTAACTTAGAGCTCCAGTTAATAATAATTCCTGGGCGTGATAGGAGTGTTTCAACCTACAAACTCCTCTGAAGGTTCTCTAGCCTGCCTGACAGGCTTGTCCGGCCACATGTGATTGCTCACAGCCTCCCAACCATGAGAGGCACGAGATGCTTTAAACCTTCTAAAAACAGGTTCTTTAGAGAAGTTAGAAAACTATTAGTATAAGTATAGTGGGCTGATTAGAAATTGTATTGGTGAAGAGTTTTTCATTTGTTGAGCCAATGTTTACTGCTAAGTCTCCACATCCCCTGCCCTTATACACATTAATGAATATATAGAAGAAATAAGTATTAATCTTTGATATAAATCACGTTAGACCTTAGGCCAAGTAAATTCTTTCCTTAACTAAAACCCACTACACCCTCACCCTATAGGAATGTAACTTTATCTGTTACCTTCGGAAGGTGGCGTCTGTTTCAAAAATAATTCACCCCTGGAGAAATAAGTGTTCTGGTTGACTGACCGCTGTCACAAGGAGAGGGTCATAAATTGTCAGCAGGCCCCCCTGGCCAGAAGATGATGTAACACCCCTAAGACCTCTGTATACATTTGTATGAAGCACCTGACTTTAATAAAAGTCAGGACTGCTGTCCCCGCGTGACTTTTGTATAACACCTCAGTGTATAAAAACAGACCCTGGAAAATAAAGAATTGGGATCAGTTCCTCGAAAGACTGGTCTCCCCATGTCTCTCTCTCTCACTCTGGCTGAGTCTCCATCTGGAGCGCGGAACCTGCCATGCTTACTAATTATGCCTGGGCTTCTAAGATCCGACCAGGGAGGCCTCAGTGTCTCCTCTCCTTCGGGAGAACGGAAGGACACCTGCGGCCTACGTAAGTGGTGCAAACTTCTTGTGTTGAAGTTTTATTGGTCTCCCGCGTAAACCAAGCTACTCAGCCTCTTTTCTCCACTGAATTTTCCTACTGAGCTATCCTCATTCTATTACCCTTTATATCTTTGATGAATATTTAAATTAAGTCGCCGACGCTGTCTCCCCTTCGAATACCCTGGATCAGCCGGGGCTGGACCCTGGCAACACAGGAGATGTTTTTAGTTTCTCCTTTCACAGGTGCAACCTCAGAAGGATCTGTAGGTTGTTCAAAGCTGTCCGCCCAGTGAGTGGTGGGGCTGTGGCTGTGCAAAATCAAAAACAAACAACAAAAAAAAGGAAGTCATCCTCTTCTCCATAAAGTAGGAAGAAAGGAGAAGTTGGAAATTTTAATAAAAACAGAAGAGGATGTGTTCCCCCAAGATTAGGCATAAATCAAGAACATGTAAGTGAGTGGTTAAGACTTGCTTAGGAACAGAAAATGTGTGTATAACCTCGAGAAAGGCATCAGATTGCTAGATAAAATGAGAATTAAATTAATAAACTTGGGAGAAACTATAGGAGTAGCCAGGGCTTCCGGAAGGTAGAGTTTAGGGTCCAGGTCAAAGGTCTACTGTGCCACTGGCTGTTGCCTGAGCAACCAATCCTGCCTCTTACTGATAAGGAGGGTTCTGGAAAATAGCTGTGAGCGCAAGAACCTGTGATCGGAGAAGAAATTCCGCAGGGTCTGAACTTGGTCTTCCTCTGGGGAGGATCTGAGCAGGACTTTGGAAGATGTTTGCTTGGCCACCAAGAGTGATGTCATGAGAATGATGGTGACTCATTTAAAAGGTGAGCTGGAAGGACTTCCCTGGTGGTCCAGTGGCTGAGACTCCATACTCCCAACGCAGGGGGCTCAGGTTCGATCCCTGGTCAGGGAACTAGATCCCACATGCCACAACCAAGACCCACAGCAGGCAAATAATATATATATATATATATATAAAAAAAAGGTGAGTTGGAGCATGAACAAGGGGAAAACAACAATCACAACTAGAATTTCGTTTGGTTCTGTGAGTTTGAGAGAAGCAGCTCTTATACAGGAGCTGACATTTATTGAGCATTGTCCAAAGTAATCCTAATGAAGTATTTCCAATGCTTCCGTTTTACCGCCAGGGCAGCGGTAAAACTTTCCTAACATCCCACAAGGAGTGAATAGCGGCACTGGGATTCGATCTCAGGTCTTACTGGTTAGGAAGGCTTAACCACCGATAGTGCTTTCTACTGATCTGGGAGGTCCTGGAGAGATGACCCAGAAGGAAGATCCCGGGCGCGGTGCAAGGGCATTATTACTAGGGAAGCTGGGCTGCGGGGCTGCCGGCAGGGCCGGTCCAACCATGGGACCCCAGCGTCTTCTCCTTCCTCTCTGCCCTCCCGGGCTCAGGCCCAGACGTTGCCAGAGGGGCGATTCTGGCTGTGCCAGTCGAAAACGACCAGTGCGCCCAGCGAGATGAGAACCAGGCCGGCCAGCCCCAGGCGGAGGACGTTGCCCTGGGTGTAGTCCGAGGCGCCCGAGCCTGCGGGGCCAGCAAGGGAGAGAGGCGGTCAGCGTCCCCGTCAGACCTGCATCTCCGCCCGTCCTCTGGGTGTTTAAGTTCCAGAGCGGAGCTGAGAACGCAACTTCCAGTCTCAACATTGCACGGGCTGCATGGCGGCAGGGCTTCGACCCCCGGGTCTGAGAGGGGAGGGGCCGGGGGCCTGGACCCCCGGGTCTGAGAGGGGAGGGCGGGGGCCTGGACCCCCGGGTCTGAGAGGGGAGGGCGGGGGCCTGGACCCCCAGGTCTGAGGGGTGAGGGGCGGGGGCCTGCACTCCCGGGTCTGGGGGAGCAGGTGTGCGGTCGGGACTCTCGGGTCTGGGGGCGGGGGGCCGGCCGCTCACCGTCCGCGCGGACCATCAGCGGCTCGCTGCGCGCCGACAGCACGTATGGGGCGGAGGGCGTGTGGTAGTAGCAGGTGTAGGTGCCGGGCGCGCGCGCGCCGAGCAGCGGGAAGTCGGCCCAGGGCTGCTCCGAATCCTGGTACTGCAGCGGGGCCGCCTCGCCCTCGCGGTACAGCGCGAAGCTCATGCCCCGCAGGCGGCCGGCGCAGCGCAGACTTACGTTGGCCCCGGGCACTACCACCGGCGCGGGCAGCGCCACCAGCGAAGGGCGCGGCAGCTCGTCTGCGGGACGAGGAGTTGGGAGGGTCGGGGTCCGCCTTCTCCCTCCCTCATCCCTCCCCCTCCCCTCCCCCTCCCCTCCCCTCCCCTCCCCGCACCCCCGCCTCATTCTCTCCTCTCCCCTCCCCCCTCCTCTCCTCTCTTCTCCCCTCCCCCCACCCCAGCCACATTCTCTCTCCGCTCCTCTCCCTTCCCTCTCCCCTTCCTCTCTTCCCTTCCTCTTTCCCCTCCCCCCTTCCTCTCTCCCCTCCCTCACCCCTATCCCCCGCCTCATTCTCTCTCCTCCCATCTCCCTCTCCACCCCCTCATTCTCTCCCCACACCCCCGCCTCCCCCTCTCCTCTCCCCTCCCCCTCTCCTCTCCTCCCCCCACCCCAGCCACATTCTCTCTCCTCTCCTCTCCCCTCCCCTCCCTCTCCCCTTCCTCTCTCCCCCCTCCCTCACCCCCATCCCCCGCCTCATTCTCTCCCCTCCCCTCTCCCCCACCCCCTCCTTCCTCTTTCCACTCTTCCCTTACCCTCTCCCCTCCCCGCCCCGCCCGCTCTCCCTGCCCATCTCTCTCCTCCACTCCCGGCCGGTGTCTGGTGTCTGCAGGCCTCCCACCTTCTCTGTGGTCTCCCTCAGCTCCTCCGTGTCCGTGTCCCTATCTCTCCCAGCCCCTGTGTGTCTGCCTCCCTCTCCCTCCCACTTTCTCCCACTGTCCCTGTGCCCACTAAAATGCTCTGTTTTTAACCGGCCCCGCCCCCCCCCCCCCGCCCCGGTCGTGCATGTTTCACTGCCCCGTGGGGCTCAGAGGCTGTGTCTTTCTCCCAGGGTTTCTCTGATTCTTAGGGGATCTTAGTTCCCCAACCAGGGATTGAACCTGCACCCTCGGCAGTCAGTGCTTGGAAACCTAACCACTGGACCACGGGAGAGTCCCGTTAGTGACATTTTTGGATAAATCTGGATGATTCTTTGGGGGTGGGTGTTGGGGGGGTTGTACTGCCCTGCACACAGGGTGTGTTATAACGTCTCTGGCCTCCCACCCATGTGATGCCAGTAGCACACCCTCCCCCGTCAGGACAAGCAGAAATGTCTCCAGATATTGCCAGACTCGGGGGGCGGGGTGGGAAGGGCGGCATAATCATCCCGACTGAGAATTCTCTCTCTCTGTCTCTGCATGTAACTCTTTTTGTATGTGTCATTGTGCAAGCTCCTCTCCATACATACACGGATTCCCTCCTTGCCCCTCCATCCCACCTGTGTCCCTTCTCCACACCCCGCTCCCCCAGGACCTCACCTGTCACCAGCAGTTCCAGGGCATCACTGGGGTGGGACCAGACATCTGGGTCCCAGCCTCGCCTCCAGTAGCAGCAGTGGTAACTGCCCCCCTGGGCTGGGGTCACCTCCTCCAGGAAGAACTCCGCCAGTTCCGCAGATACATCCCGGTGAATCATAGTAGTGAGCTCTGCAGACCTGAAGACTGCAAACCTCCAGGCGGGCTGGGGTGCCTGGCACCTCAGGGTGACATTGACCCCGGGGGTCACAACTGCAGCGGGCTGAGCGCTCAGCCAGGGCCTGGGGTTGGAGGCTGGGGAGACTGAGTAAGCGTGGCTGCCTGGGTCCTCGGACTTCTTGGGAGCCCACGGAGATGAGCGGGTAGCTGGAGTAGGAGGAGAAGCTCCTTGAGAATCACTGCCCCTTTCTCAGCCTCAGATCCCTGCTCCTAAAGCAGGGGAGACACGGACCCCAACCAAGGCTTTCAAAACCGGCTGCACATCAGAGGAGCGAGGCATCAACTCCTGTTTTAAACATCACTTCAAGGGATTGGATCCCAGAAATCTGCGAACTCAAACTGTCCTCCAGAATACTTGTAATGTGTTTGACATATTTCAACAGTTGCCCAAACTTGCCATCTATCTGGGGGAAAAAATTGTTGGATCCCTACCTCACACACCATTCCCCCAAGCAAATTCCAGATTAATGCAAAGAATTACATGAGTTTTTTAAAAAGCTATAAAAGTATCAGAAGAAAATATAGGAAAATGTATTTATCTTTGGGGTTGAGAAGGCTGTCTGAAAATGTAAAATGAAAAATTCAGAAGGGAAAATTGTTCATTAATTTGGCCGTTTTAACCTTTTAAAGCTGTATATGAGAAAAGACATGTAAATGAAGCTAGAAGACAAGCGCACTGTCAGAAATGGCTTATTCATAAATCACATAGATTAAGAGTGTAGAGGGACTTTTCTGGTGGTCCAGTGGTTAAGACTTTGCCTTCCAACACATGGGGTGTGGGTTCCATCACTGGTGGAGGAGTTAAATCCCACATGGCTTGTGGCCAAAAAAAACCCACCATAAAGCAGAAGCAATATTGTAACAAATTCAATAAAGACTTAAAAAAAATGGTCCACATTAAAAAAAAAAAGTGTGAAAAGAAATCTTAGAGCCAATTCAACTGAAATCTGGGCAAAACATATGAACAGGCAATTCATGGAGGAGGAAGTCCAATTGACCAAAACACATCTAGGGGTTGCGATGTGAAAGTCACTCCACGATAATACTAATTTTTAAAAAGTTAAAACAATAGTAAGACATTTTTGCCTCTCGGGTTGTCAAAAATTTAAATACCGGTTAACATTGTGTTTGGGAGAATATATAGTACAATAGGTGCTTAGCTGCACTCAACCACACCTTTTGAGACAGCAGTTTGTCAGTTTCTATTAAGATACACAAAGGATATGACCAGCCACTCAATAAGTCCACCCTAGACAAATGCACTTACATGAACATGAAAACTTCACACTGCAATGCGCACTGCAGTGATGAATGTGAGAGTAAACGCTGGAAACAACCTAAATATACACCAGGAGAACCAACTAAACTAGAACCCCCCCTGCAATGGTGAATGCTAGATAGCAATTTTTAAAAAGAGAGAAAAAAAGTAGAACCATCTATAATGACATGGACAGCAATTACAAAGTGAAAAATGTAAGGTGTGGAACACCTTACAAGAAATACCAGTTTTGCTTTGGGGGGAAAAAAAAAGAAGAAGCACAAAAATTCATGTGTGTGTTTGAATGCATGGAAAATTTTTTATAAGGGTTCAGAGATCATATAAGGAAGATGAGGAAAGGGAAGACAGCCATTGCTATACGTCCTTTAATAGTAATTAATGGGGGTTTTGGGGCTCGCTGTGGGGCATGTGGAACCTTACCCCACTGGGGAACGAACCCATCCATGCTCCCTGTAGTGGAAGCATGGAGTCTCAATCACTGGGCCACCAGGGAAGTCTGATGATAATTAATTTTTAAAATCATGAATATATGTTAGCTTTAGCATTTAAAACTTAAAAAATTGATAACTAAGGTTTTAATGGTTTTCCAGGTGACTCTTATTTGGAGTGTAGTTGGGGGGAAATTGAGAGGAAGAAGAGATCTCCCTCATCAGAAACCTTAGAAAGAAACCGAGTCATCTTAGGGTGGAGAACTACACTTTCCAAATGGGGAAATAATGGGTTTTGCAAGAGATCTTATTTCCCAAGCCCTGCACTTCACCAAGCTCTGAGCCAAGAGTTCTATGCATGTGATTTTGTTAAATCCTCACAACAGCCCATTTTACAGAGTAGAAAATTGAGTCTTAGCATGCAGTGGTTTGTTCAAGGTCATAAATGAATAGGATGGTGAAACCGGGGTTCCCGTTTAGGTCTCATTCACTCCAATGTGCATGACCTTCCCTACTTCTCTACACTGGTCACTAAAGTGAATACGGGGACTTCCTGGTGGCACAGTGGGTAAGAATCTGCCTGCCAGTGCAGGGGACATCGGTTTGACCCTGGTTTGGAAAGATCTCACATGCGATGAGGCAACCAAGCCTGTGTGCTGCCACTACTAAGCCGGCGCACCTAGAGCCCGCGCACCTAGAGCCCGCGCACCTAGAGCCCGCGCACCTAGAGCCCGCGCACCTAGAGCCCGCGCACCTAGAGCCCGCGCACCTAGAGCCTGCGCTCGGCAACGAGAGAAGCCACGGCAGTGAGACGCCTGTGGCCACAGCTAGAGAAAACACACGCGCAGCAACCACGATCCAGCACGGCAAAAGGTAAATAAAAACAAAGTGAGGGAGGGAGGGAGGAGGGAAAGAAAGAAGAGAGGAGAGGGAAGTAAGGAAATCTGGGGTGATGGTGGGCACCAAAATAAAAGCTGAGTAGTTGGAAATGGGATGTCAGAAACACGTGGGGGAATGGGGGGTGGGGCGGGGGGTGTTACTCACCAGCTGGAGTGCTGTCTGCGTGACACACCAGCCCTATAGAAGGTTGGAGGAGGGGACTTGGTCTTGTCAGAGCCTTCAGCTGCTACCAGCCCCACCTCACTGCACGCCCAGGAATCTAAGTCCCCGGGCTCTCTTTCCTCTGAGAAACAGGAATCTGGCCCAAACTTCCTCTTCTCTCATCAGCCATAAATTCAGACTTCCAATCCCCACTTATTTCAGAGACCAAAAGTCTGGGCAGGCAATTCCCTGGCCATCCAGTGGTTACAGCTAAGCGCTCTCCCTGCCAATGGCTGGGGTTCGATCCCCCGTTTGGGGAACTAAACTCCCACAAGCCATGCCACACAGCCAGAAAAATAAAGCCTAGACCCAAATCCCTCTTTCCTCTACACCCAAGAATTCAGGAGCTTGGACTCCCCTTTTTTTCAGGAGACAATAATCTGAGTGCACAGCTCTCCTCTCTGGGGTGTGGGGGTCTGCGCCCCCAGTTTCCTCCTTTCCCAGGGACCCAGGTGTCTCAGCTCCCATCTTTCTGTTACATCAAGGTTTAGGACTGAACAGTCCCCGTTCCCAGGAATTCAGGTCCCTGGTCTTCTCTTGCTTCAAGATCTAGAGCATCCTGCTCCCCAACTTCCTCCTCTCCCAAGAACCCAGGAATCTGGGACCCCTGTGTCCTCTTACCTTAGGATACAGGAGTCGGAACCCCAGTCCTGTTATTCTAACCTAGAATCCTCCTGAACCCTCAGCTAGTGCTGCACCTGCCCTCAGGGAGACCCCAGCCCAGTCAGGGACCCAGGGGGAAGGGGGTGGATGTCTCACAGAGAGTCAGCAGCTGCAGGCTCAGCACCTCCGCCATAACGGGCAGTTCTCGGTTGGAGCGGGAAGAGCAGCCCGGGCTCACCGTGCCCGGTCCCCTACCGGGAAATGAGGCAACTTCAGAAAATCAGAGCCGTGTTCAGGGAAGGGAGGAGGAGCAAGGTGGGGGCCCCTGGGTAATTGTGTCATAGCCTTATGGTGCTGTGGGAAAAGTTGGGAGAGTGGAAGGTCATCACTCTTGTGTTCATTAGGCTAAAAAAAAAAAAAAGCTAGCACCTATTATGTATCAGACCCTGTGCTGCACGGTTGGGGGCGCGGGGACAGAGGAGAGTCAGACCCCATTTTTGTGCTCCAGTAGTTCCCAGCCTGCTATCAGGAAAGCCACATCCCGACCAGGTTAGTTAAAACAAAACAAAACGATGTGCGCTAGAATGAGGGGCTTCCGTGGTGGCTCAGACGGCAAAGAATCTGCCTGAGATGCAGGAGACCTGGGTCGGGAAGATCCCCTGGGGAAGGGAATGGCAACCTGCTCCAGTAGTCTTGCCTGGAGAATTCCATGGACAGAGGAGCCTGGGGGGCTACATACAGTCCATGGGGTCGCAAGGAGTTGAACATGACTGAGCCACTAACAGTTTCACTACTTTTTCACAAATGGAGATCACACGGGGCACTGTGAGAGTCCGCAGAAGGTCCCTAACCCTTAAGGAATGAGAGTTAGGGCTTGCAGGACGAACTGATTTTGAGCTAAGACCTCAACTGATAGATTGATCATTTGTCCTCTCGCAGACTCCGTTTGCCCATCTATAAAATGGACTCTCAGAAGTAAACTATAGATGAGGACTGATGCACTCCGCTTTAGCTGGGCTGCAGTAGGACTGGAAGTTACTCCTCCGGAACGACGTTCTGAGAAAAGCGAACCTTGGCAGGTGCGCCGAAGACAGGCTTGCGTTTAAACCCACAGCGCCGCCTCCTTTTCTACAGCCTTCAGCACCGACCGCTGTTCTGCAATACTGCGCACGCGCTGACTCAGCCGGTGGCGGCTTGCGGGTCGGGACTACAACTCCCAGAGTGCTCCGCGCCGCCACCGCCTCGGATAGCCGTTCGGCGCCACTGCGCAAGCGCGGACTCAGGCTGCGGGGCCCGTGCCCAGGGACCACAACTCCCAGAGTGCTCCGCGCCCTCGCCGCCGCCGAGACCAAGATGGCCGAGAGTAAGTTCGGGTTCTGCCGGCGCGTGAAGCTGGTTCTAGGAGTCCCGGGTGGTGCAGGGGTTAGGGCAACGCGGAGCCCCTGTGGAGCCAGTGGGGTCCGGGCCGGAGGGGGGTGCGGAGGTTACGAGGGGGCTTCTACAGGGCGGTGTTGACGGAAGAGGGATAGAGGTCACCGGGGGCATCAAGTGCGAGGGTGACCCTCCTCACCCATCCTTACAGGAGTCGCAGCCTTCCTCAAGAATGTCTGGGCCAAGGAACCGGTGCTAGTGGCATCCTTCGCCATTGCGGGCCTCGGTGCGTGAGTGTCCCTGGTGCGAACGTGCATGACCCCCAACCGGCGTCCCAGCTTTACCTTCCATCCCGTAGAGGTCCCATCGCTCCCCGCCCATCATTCCATCCTGTACCCCGAGCCGCGACCCTCGCCCTCAACATCCTGTGTCCCCCCATCGTTTCCATCCTGTACCCCGAGCCGCGACCCTCGCCCTCAACATCCCGTGTCCCTCACACCCCATCATTCCATCCTGTACCCCCAGCCCCGACCCTCGCCCTCAACATCCCGTGTACCCGCTAGTGTGCCAACACCCCAACCCCTAATATTCTGACCCCTCCACCACCCCATCGCTTCGCACCCCATCCGCGCCCACCCAAGAGTTCTATAATCCCTTGAAAGAAGTTCTCAATCCTAGATACCCATTATAAATACCTAACCCCTTTAAAAAAATAAGTGTGGAGAAGGAAATGGCAGCCCACTCCAGTACCCTTGCCTGGAAAATCCCATGGACAGAGGAGCCTGGTAGGCTACAGTCCATGGGTTCACAAAGAGTCGGACACGACTGAGCAAGGTCACTTTCACTTTCCTCACCTCCTACTCTTCTCTGTCTATAAAAGAAACTGGCATTCAGACCCAGATAAGATGATACGCTGGGGCACTAGCCTGCCATCTTCTAGGATGCCTAGCTTTGCAAATAAAATTGTATTCCTTGCTTCAAAAAAAAAAAAATAATAATAATAATCACCTCACCCCCCACCACACTCTGAATTGAGTTGGCGGCGGGTGGAGGTGGAGCTCGGGAATCTGGTATCTCCTGAAAATTCTCTGGTGACTCTAACGTGTCTCCCTGATGGAGAACCTCAGCCCTGGAGCTGGACTGCTCAGACTTTCAGGGGTGGCAGTGGGGCTCTCGTTAAAACACAGGCTCAGATTCAGTAGGTCTGGGAGGGGCCCGGGCAGCTGCACTAAGAAGTTCCCAGGCCTTGTCAGTAGCGCTGGTGGGCAGGCCCCACACTGGGTGAGGTTCGGGACCACAGTTGTCCGGCCTGGCAGCCACGGCCCACATCGGCCCTAGAGCTCTTGCAGTGGGGCTGGTATGAATTGAGATGGGCCGTGTAACGCTCATGTAAAGTACGTGCTGGATTTCAAAGACTTCCCATAACAAAAAATATATACCCATTTTTTTTCACGTTGATATATTGAAGTAATATTTTGCATATACCTGGTTCATTTTTTAAATTTGTGCCTTTTAATTTTACTGTGGCTATTCAGTTCAGTTGCTCAGTCGTGTCTCTTTGCGACCCCATGGACTGCGGCATGCCAGGCCCCCCTGCCCATGTGAATCGCATCGCTGGTTCTTACATTCCTGTCGGACAGTGCTGGCCTGGAACACTCCTTTATATGCCCTGCCCCACCTCCCCGTGACTCCCAGCTCCCACCCAGAGGGACTGTGGTTTCTCAATGATTGTTCTTTGAACCTCCCCCTCTTCCTCAGTTTGTAACAGTTCATGATGCCTCTGGAACATTGCCAAGACACCCCCTGACCCATACCCCCCAATATGCTCCATGACTCAAATGCGCTCCTTCCGTGACCACCCCCTTCTTCCCTCCTGTGCCCTCCAGGTCCCACGTGTCTGTGAGTACTTGGCTTTCACCCAACCTCTGAAAAGTGTTATACACCCTTATGCTGACGTATGGGGCTCCCAGGGTGCCAAGGGGCCTCCTGGAGGTGAACCCCTGCTCCCCTCCCCTCCACGGACCTGACCCCCATTTGGCCAAAGCTCAGCTTCTGTCTGCGGGGGTCTCCTCCTTCCCCCAGGCCTCATGCCTGTTATCTCTCCACAGCTGTAATCCTGCCCACACTCAGCCCCTACACCAAGTACTCGCTCATGATCAACCGGGCCACACCCTACAACTACCCAGGTGAGTGAGGCCTGGCTGTGCTGGGGGGGCAGTAATGGGCAGGCGCGTCCTCCACAGGGCTCCAAGATTCTGCGGTGCACGCTGGACTCTATCCTTTCATCCTTAGTAGATGGAATCCACGTGCCATCAAGTTCACTTCTTTTTTAAAATTTATCTGGCTGCTCCGGGTTTTAGTTGCGGTACTCTAGATGGTCAGCTTCACTGTAGCAACGTGGGATCTAGTTCTCTGACAGGGGTCGCACCTGGGCCCCCTGCCTTGGGAGCACCCAGTCCCAGCCCCTGGGCTACCAGGGAGCTCCCTCCTGTCTGTTTTTGCACTTTGTGAGTTGCTGTGGTGCTTTCAGATCTATGTCCTTGTCTGGGTTCCCAGCCTCTGTTGCTTTCCCAACTGCTGACTTCCTGGGTCTCTACCTCTCCAGGCCTGTCCTGCTTCCTCATGTCTGTTGGGTCTTTCTCTGGGGCTCCTTTCTGTGTCCATCATTCTGGTTTTTCATGTCTCTAGGTCTCTATCTCCCTGCTTCCCGACATCTCTGACTCTCTGACCCTTGGTGGTGGTACTTGAGTCATTAAGTCTTGTCTGACTCTTGTGACTCCACGGACCATAGCCTGCCAGGCCCCTCTGTCCATGGGATTTCCCAGGCAAGAATGTTGGAGTGGGCTGCCATTTTCTCCTCCAGGGCATCTCCCTGACCCAGGGATAAAACCCCGTCTCCTGCATTGCAGACAGATTCTTTGCCCCTGAGCCCCCAGGGAAGCCCTCTCTGACCCTTACTTTCTCATCTCTCTCCTGGGGTCCTGTCTCCCTGTCTGAATGTAAGCTGACAGGCCGGCCCTTCTCTGGGGGCCCTGGCGATCTGCTGGTCTCAGCAGCCCCCTTCTGTCCACAGTGCCCCTCCGAGACGACGGGAACATGCCCGACGTGCCCAGCCACCCCCAGGACCCCCAGGGCCCAAGCCTGGAGTGGCTGAAGAGACTGTGAGCGCCTCTGTTGACAGGGAGCGGCCCCCGCCCCGATGGCCCCAATAAATGCGTGAAAACCACCCCGAGCCTGAGTGCCTGTGGGCAGCGGTGGGCACAGTGGGCAGCAGCCAAGGCGAGAGTGGGGGCTGGTTTATTGAGGGGGAGTGAGTTAGTCAAAGGGGGGGCTGGCTAGGGTTGGGTAGGGCAGCAGTTTGTCTGGCCCCCGAGAAACCCAGCTTGAGTCGAGGGCCTCGTCCGCTTCAAAGCCAAAGTCTTCCTCAACCTTGATCTGGGGGAGATGAGAGTGGGGCGTGAGGAGGCCCTGGCCCGAAGGCCCACAGGAGGTCCCCGTGTCCCCGTACATGCTCCCCAGAGCCGCCCCCACCCCCTCTCCCTGCTCTGCTGCCAGCCCGCCCGGGTATCTGTCCTTCTCCCCAGAACCTCCTCCACGTCTTCCTTCTCCACCCCCGCCTGGCATTTTCCAGCTCTTTCTCCTTCCCAGGCCAGCCTCACTCCATTCCTCCGCCTTTCAAGGCCCTCTCTCCCCAGCCGTCCCAGCCTGGCCTTTCCCTGCTTCCCCTGTGCACCCCGCTCCCCCTGCACCCCTCTCCCTTCCCCCCAGTCCCCCTCACCGGGCCCAGTTCTGGGGTCAGCGCAGCCCCGACTCGCCGGGTGTCGCGGGGTGCTCGCCGCCTCTTCCTCCCGCTGGGCCCCTCGCCGGGGGCCGGGCTGCCTGGCTCCGGGGGTGCGGGCGTCCTCCGAGGTGGGGACAGCCCCTCTTTCTCTGGAGGCTCGTTCTCTGCATTGCCGGGGGTGGGGGCATCTGTGCCCTGGCTGCCCTCGTCCTGGCAGATGGGAGAGGGGGTTAGGTGAAGGCCATGTCCCGGGCTCTGGGCTCGCCCACCCACCCGCAACCCCAGCTCACCTCCAGCACGATGGTGAACTGGCTGGAGCGGTAGTCATCGCCGTAGGAGTCCAGCACTCTCATGAGGAACCTGCAGAGAAGCCGCCAGGGGAGCCGCTTTACCTTCCGCCCGGCAGGCGGGAAGGGGACGCAGCGCAGCTCTGACCCTGAAGGTCTGAGACACCCGGGTGCCCAGTGGACTCGGGGCAGGACAGGGGGACCTCTGTACCTCAGCTCCTGCTCTGGAACCCGGGGGTGTGACCCCCGCACCGGGGCGGCCTGCAGACAGCGGCACGGTAGCTGACGATGGTGCCACAGGCCTGGGTGAGGTGTCAGCTCAGTAACTGGTCAAACATACATTGTCATTTTCACTGGTAGCTGGGAGGCGGGCCCAGGGCCCTCACTCATGACCCTGCCTTCTCTTCCTGCTCCCTGCTCCCGCAGGCTTTTTGGTTTTCTGTCTCTTCTGAGCTCTGACCAGATGGTCCCCATAAGCCAGCACCTGGGCGGAGCCTCTTCCATGCACCTCTCCTCCCAGCACGTGCCAGCTGCTCTTGAGGCTGTCCGCTACAGAAGCCGCTGCCACCTGTCCTCTCCTCGGGCACCTGGCATGTGGTGAGAGTGACTGACATGTGGAAATGGTCGATTCTGCTTATTTTTATTGAGGTGCGCTGAAAATCGGAACCAAGTGGCTACCCAGCATGTGAAATGAGGCTTGTGTGACCGAGGGAGTGAATTTTTAATTTCACTTCTTAATGAACTTGGTCGGTTACCACTAAGCATGAGAGTGGCAAGGGCCACCGAGGAGCTACGTTTTTCACTTCATGTGAATGAATTCGAAGAGTTCATGCCCCGAGGGCTCCCATTCAGTCCTCAGCATTGCCTGATCCTCAGCATGATCCTGGCATTGCCCTGCCTCCATGGCTTCTCAGCAGCCTGTGATCCGGGCATTACCCTGCCTTGATGGTGGCCTAGTGCTCAGACGGGTGTGGCTGGCCTGGAGGCACCCAGCAGACCAGGGCTCGAGGCTGGGTCTGTGACCCTTGGGCTGGTCTCCTGCACTCCGCCCACCCCATTCATTGGGGGCACACCCGCCGCCCCAGGCCTGGGACTCAGCTTGCTGCCCAGGCCCGGAGATGGCAGGGACAGAGGCTGAGACGTGCGACGGGGGCCCCAAGGGGGTTACCTGCGTTCCTGCTGGAGTCTCCGAGTTATTCTCTGCACCTGGTGGAGCCTGTTCAGGACCCGCTCGTTCACCTGCGGGGAGGTGGAGAAAGCACGCGATAGCTGGGCTCCGAGATCAGCACGGTGAGTGGGGCCCCTGGGCACCAGGGAGACTGGCCGGGGCCTCCAGGGCCTGTGTGTGTGCCACTTCCCTGCTCACTGCCTCTCCTGTTCCACTGCCTGGTGCACTCCGCTCACACTGGAGTCCCCTGGCACGGGCCAGGCCTGGGGGCACTCAGCGCCCTCCTCCCCAGGTGCCTGTGAGGCTCACTTCCTTCAGACTGTGCTCAGGGACCTCCCTGAAGGTCCAGAGGTTAGACTCTGCACTTCCATGGCAGGGGGCACAGGTTCGATCCCTGCTCAGGGAACTAAGATCCCACGTGCCCCACAATGTGGCTAAAAAAAAAGAAAAATACCTGCGTCAAAGGCCCCCTGCTCAGGCTTCCCCCACTTCCTACGCCAGAGCCCCAGGTCCGCCCCACTCAGCTCCGCTCTTCCTCCACCTTCCAGCCTCTGTCTCTACTCAGTGTCCTCAGTGTCTCCGCCGCCAGCACAGAAGCTCCAATGGGCTGAGGTCTGTGCCCCTGTCCCCAGGGCCTGGAGCAGAGCCTGGCAGGGGGTTGCTCCCTAAACCCTGCCAACCAGAGGACTTGTTCACAGAGTGAGTGTTTCAAGGACTCCAAACCAGGAGACAGGCTGGAGATTAGGGCAGGAAGTGGCTGCTTTAGGTAGGCCTGTCATGGGACATGCGTGGACTGGACTGCTTCTGGGTCAGAAGGACCTGGGTTCGAATACCAAGCTGCCCTTCTCAGCTGTGTGGCCTTGGGTAAGTTACTTAACCTCTCTGAGCCTCAAGTTTCTGCACTGGTCAGAGTAATAACGTAACTTACTCCTGGTTGGGGTTGGGCTAAGAGCAGAGGCTCAAGTGCAGCTCCATTTGAGCAAATGGTGAGTCTCTCTGGAACCCAGCATCCAGCTGTTAAACAGGGCTCGGGATACCTGCTGCTGCTTGGGGGGAGGGCGGGGGGCCATGGGCTGAAGGTTCCCAGCCTGGCATAGAGTGGGTGTTCTCGGGAGAGTGCTCACTTTGCCAATGCCACCCTTGCACTGAAAGACTCTGAACAGAAGGATACAAGGAGCCTTGCAATCACTGGGGGAGAAAAGAGTCGCGTGGTCGTGGAGAGAAGAGAGGTTGAGGGGAGCTGAAGGATGGAGCGGAGCCGAAAGCCTCCTGGTCAGAAATATTCCCAGGTGGCCCAGCAGTCAAGAACCTGCCTGCCAATGCAGGAGACGTGGGTTCGATCCCCGGGTTGGGAAGATCTCCTGGATGAGGGCACAGCAACCCACTCCAGTATTCTGCCTGGAGAATCCCATGGACAGAGGAGCCTGGCGGGCTACAGCCCATGGGGGTCACAGAGACTTGGACACGACTGAGCAACTAAACAACAACAATAATAAAAATAAATGGATCTGGTTTATATATATTAGGTATCATGCCAGACATCCTGGAATGTGAAGTCAAGTGGGCCTTAGAAAGCATCACTACAGACAAAGCTAGTGGAGGTGATGGAATTCCAGTTGAGCTATTTCAAATCCTGAAAGATGATGCTGTGAAAGTGCTGCATTCAATATGCCAGCTGCTGCTGCTAAGTTGCTTCAGTCATGTCCGACTCTGTGCAACCCACCAGGCTCCCCCATCCCTAGGATTCTCTAGGCAAGATATACTGGAGTGGGTTGCCATTTCCTTCTCCAATGCATGCCAGCAAATTTGGAAAACTCAGCGGTGGCCACAGGACTGGAAAAGGTCAGTTTTCATTCCAATCCCAAAGAAAGGCAGTGCCAAAGAATGCTCAAACTACTGCACAATTGCACTCATCTCACACACTAGTAAAGTAATGCTCAAATTCTCCAAGCCAGGCTTCAGCAATACGTTAACCGTGAACTTCCTGATGTTCAAGCTGGTTTTAGAAAAGGCAGAGGAACCAGAGATCAAATTGCCAACATCCACTGGATCATGGAAAAAGCAAGAGAGCTCCAGAAAAACATCTATTTCTGCTTTATTGACTACGCCAAAGCCTTTGACTGTGTGGATCACAATAAACTGTGGAAAATTCTGAAAGAGATGGGAATACCAGACCATCTGACCTGCCTATTGAGAAACCTATATGCAGGTCAGGAAGCAACAGTTAGAACTGGACATGGAACAACAGACTGGTTCCAAATAGGAAAAGGAGTACGTCAAGGCTGTATATTGTGACTCTGCTTATTTAACTTATATGCAGAGTACATTATGAGAAACGCTGGGCTGGAAGAAGCACAAGCTGGAATCAAGATTGCTGGGAGAAATTTCAATAACCTCAGGTATGCAGATGACACCACCCTTATGGCAGAAAGTGAAGAGGAACTCAAAAGCCTCTTGATGAAAGTGAAAGAGGAGAGTGAAAAAGTTGGCTTAAAGCTCAACATTCAGAAAACTAAGATCATGGTATCTGGTCCCATCACTTCATGGGAAATAGATGGGGAAACAGTGTCAGACTTTATTTTTGGGGGCCCCCAAATCACTGCAGATGGTGACTGCAGCCATGAAATTAAAAGACGCCTACTCAGGAACATTATGACCAACCTAGACAGCATATTAAAAAGCAGAGGCATTACTTTGCCAACAAAGGTCTGTCTAATCAAGGCTATGGTTTTTCCAGTGGTCATGTATGGATGTGCGAGTTGGACTGTGAAGAAAGCTGAGTGCTGAAGAATTGATGCTTTTGAACTGTGGTGTTGGAGAAGACTTCTGAGAGTCCCTTGGACTGCAAGGAGAGCCAACCAGTCCATTCTACAGGAGATCAGTCCTGGGTGTTCTTTGGAAGGACTGATGCTAAAGCTGAAACTTCAATACTTGGGCCACCTCATGCGAAGAGTTGACTCATTGCAAAGATTCTGATGCTGGGAGGGATTGGGGGCAGGAGGAGAAGGGGACGACAGAGGATGAGATGGCTGGATGGCATCACTGACTCGATGGACAAGAGTTTGAATAAACTTCAAGAGTTGGTGATGGACAGGGAGGCCTGGCGTGTGGCAGTTCGTGGGGTCGCAAAGAGTCGGACACGACTGAGGGACTGAGCTGAACTGAACTGAATACTTGTATTAGGGCTTCCCTGGTGGCTCAGCTGGTAAAGAATCCGCCTGCAATGTGGGAGACCTGGCTTGGATCCCTGGGTTGGGAAGATCCCCTGAAGAAGGGAAAGGCAACCCACTCCAGTATTCTGGCCTGGAGAATTCCATGGACTGTATAGTCCATGGGGTCGCAAAGAGTAGGACATGACTGAGCGACTTTCACTCACTCACTCATACTTACATTACCAACTTCCTATCTATACACATACATAAATCCATGTTACAAAGAGTACTTCTAGGAATGTCTGGTAACTGCTGGTGGGGCGCATTTGTCTTGAGTGTCTTATAGGTATTTATGGAGGACTGGGACTGCTGGCCACAGAGTATGCATAGGTTCAACCTTCATGCACTTCAGGGGAATGTATGTAATTTAATATCCAGAGCTGACCCTGCTCCAAGCACTTCCACTGGTCCTGCTACCTTCAGCCTGGCCTTCAAATCCCCTCCCCAACATCCCCGTCAGACCAAGTGCCTCTCCAGTCCTGAGCAAACCCTGTGCTATGTGAAGTTCCTAACGTACTTTTCCAGCTTGCCGTGCTCCTGCTTACCCTAAGCCTCGGCTCAAACCTCACTCCCCTGTTAGTTCTCTGTCATCCCTGCCTCTTCCTCTCCTCTGCGCCTACCCGAGTGCAGGCCTCCTCCTCTCCTGCCTGGGCCACTACACTAGCTGCCCCCCTCTTCCAGAACTCACCCAACAACACTGGCATGGGCTGGATTTTTGTTGTTTAATTGCTAAGTCGTGTCCGACTCTGTCCCCAAAAAGTGGTGTGTTGGAGTCTTAATTCCCAGGACCTCAGAATGTGGCCTTATTTGGACACAAGCTCTTCACAAAGGTAATCAGGCTAAATGAGGCTATTATAAAGCGGGTCCTAATCCAGTATGGTGGGACAGTCACACACACACAGAGCACAGGAAGAACGCCATGTGATTCTGAAAGCTGAGATCGACAAGCCAAGGAACATGAAAGATCCCCAGTGAGCCACTGGAAGCCAGGGAGGGTGCCCAGAACAGATAGCAGATTATCGCTCACAGCTCTCAGGGTGAACCAACACTCCTGACACCTCGATCCCAGACTTCTAGTCTCCAGACCCTGTGACAGTACATTTCTGTTACTGAGCCACCCGTCTGTGGTTCTCGATACAGTAGCCCTAGCAAATGAGTCCAACCAAAGACAGTCTTTCAAACACCCAGACCTGACCCTGTTCCTTCCTATCTGAAACCTTTTGATCGCTCCCTTTACTCTCAAAAAAGAAAAAACCCAAACTTCTTGCTATCATGTTCGTGGCCTTTCAAGATCTGGGCCCGGCTTCCTACTCCATCCTCCTTCTCACCAAGGAGGCTAACGCAGTGATTCAGCGGAAAGAACCTGAGTCTTGGCAAAGGCTGTGAGGATGGAGGAGGAGCTGAGAGAGATCGGAGAGGCAGAATGGACAGGACCTGAGTAAATGATGTCAGGGGTGTGAGATCTGAAAAGTCAGATCAGTGGTTAGCAGTGAGCTGCTTTGTGTTGTCAAATGAAGCTCCTAGAGGAGACAGCCCTCCAAGGTGCCTTGCAGGGTGCCGGACACACACTAGGTGCTAAATAATGAATGAATGAATAGACGGAAGGTTCATTCACCTGGGCAAGGAAGGCTGGATACCTAGACAGGCAGACACTGGGAAGGATTACTAACTCAAGCCAGAGGAGCCCCAAAGAGGGGGATCCACACTCACCTACCTGCTCGATCTCCCGGCAGCGCCGACCCAGCGCCTGGTACTTCCTGCGATTTAGTTCCCGCTGGCGCCGCCGACGGCCCCGGGCTGCCTCTTCCTCTTCATCTCGCTCCCGGAGCCCGGAGCCGCCCAGACCCCCGGACACAAACTCCACTTCGGTCTCAAGCTCGCTCTCCAGGATGTGACCACCGAAGAGCGGAGGCAGCGCCAACTCCGAGCCTGGCGGCGCCGAGAACTCCTCGAAGCCCACGGCGGCCATGGTCCTGTAAGGTCGGGGGGGTGCTCAGGGACCCCGACGCCCCGTCTCCTAATCCCTCCTCGTTGAGGCCTTGGAAGGAGTCCAGGCCCCTAGCCCACCCTTTCCCAGGATTCAGAAGTCCAGGCTCCCAGCCCACCCCTTCCCAGAATCCAGATCTCTTCACTGGACAACTCAAGCCCCAACCCTTCACCCAGACCCAGGGGTCCCGGCCTCCGCCAGGCCCGCAGCCTTCTGCCTCAGGATGCTCGAGTACGGACCCCTGACCCTAAGCTGAAGGAACTGCACCCCCGCGTCAGTCCTCAGCGCAGACTGCTATCATGCAGCTACAATGTCTTTTGAGATTCGAAGTTTTCCTCAAAATCACTCACCCCTCTCTCTGCTCCAGTTCCATCTCTCCTGCTCGGGGAGCCCCAGGCCCCAGAACTTCCAACCTCGGCAATCTCCGTAGGTTAAGTGGTTCGCAAAACTACCCGTCCCGTCAGGCTACGCGGCTCCAACATCCGGGACTCTGCCGCCACGCCTTCTGGGAGCGGTAGTTTCCTATTTCCGGTTCCGCTCCGTAACCCTTCCACCTCCACCCTGACTCCCGGCTTAAACTAAGCCTTGCTTTCTCGTTGAACGCCTCCACCGTTCGTCTCAGTTGCCCTTTATTCTTATCCTGACACCCTGTCGCGAGGCTGCGGCGAGTCTGTTTGTCGGGCTCAGTTCACAGCGGGCCGCGAGCTGGATAAGGCGCCTCTCCTTTCGCCCTGCTCACCCCTTCTCCGCTTAGCTTCAGGTGCTAATAAAGTTGTTCCAAACGCTTAGGGAAAGAGGCGGGGCGGTGGCCAATCAAAGCGCAGATTTGCCTCCACGAGGGCGCGAGGGTGAGACGTCATCAGTGAGCGTCGACCGCTGTTTGGACGCTATCTTCCTAGAGACCGTGGTGTGAGGAGGGAAGAGGTGAGCGGTGATGGAGACGGGGGAAGGGCTGGTGGTCGGATTCCCGGGCCGGGGGTGGGGGGGCGGGCGGGAGGGGAGTGAAAGTCGCTCAGTCGTGTCCGACTCTTTGGGACCCCATGGACTGTAGTCTACCACACTCCTCCGTCCATGGGATTTTCCAGGCAGGGGTACTGGAGTGGGTTGCCATTTCTTTCTCCAGAGGATCTTCCCAAGATCTTCCCAACCCAGGGATCGAACCCAGGTCTCCCGCATTGTAGGCAGATGCTTTACCATCTGAGCCATCAGGGAAGTGCCTGGGCCTGGGGGGAGGAAGTATGCAAAGAGAAAGGCGGGCCTTCGTAGACCGACTACCCAAGGGTCTCAGAGCGCCTTCAGGGTTACATCTCTGGGGTTTTAGCGGGAGCAGGGTGTCTTAGTGCTTTGCATGGTGGTGCCTGGAGAAACAGGCTTAATCAAGTCATTACTTGAATAAGTAATGTGTGATGCGCCTTAGGGTACACACACGGCGTGTGCTGTGTGTATTCTCAAGCAACCTATCTACTCTGGAGCTGGAATAGAAGACGAGAACTGAAGGATAAGGAGGTGTTGAGCTGGTAAAAAAGGGAGGGTATGAAGACCTAAAGCGAGGGGACGAAGTGGGTAAGAGAAAGAAATGTGAGGACTCGTGGGGTATGGGGGATAGGGGCAGAGGCTGAGGCTAGGAAGGTGGGCTGGTGTCAGGCGAGGTCGTGGCACCTACTCCGTGCCAGGTGCTAAGCTGGGCGCTGAAAATGGACACGGTCTCTGTTTTCATGGAACTTTTACCTTAATAGGGAAGGTGGACATCAAACAAAATGTTAGAAGTTTAGAGAATTTCAAGTGTTGAAGTAAACAAACTGGTTCATAAATTGTACAGCAACAGGATAGAATTCAGTCTCGGAGTCAGGGAAGATCCACGCTGCAAGAAATATCGTTTGTGTCCCTGCGTTAGGAATGAAAAAAGTAATATATTCAGAGACTGGAGAAAGAAAACCAGACGTGGTTAGCATAAGGATTTAAGTCACTTATTCATTCATTTGCCCAGTACATCTTGAATACCTACCATATGCTAGATGTTTTCTTAGGTGGTGGAGATACAGGAAACAGACAGATCCGGGCCCATGGCAGTGTAAGCACCAAGTGCTCACCGCTGGACCGCTGGGAAACTCCCTAAAGCTTTTTTGAAACTTTATCTTTTTTTTTTTTTTTTTGGAGTATAGTTGATTGACAGTGTTGTGTTTCTGTTTTATTGGCCAAGCTGCAGGGCATGTGGGGTCTTGGTTCCCTGACCAGGGATCACACCCACTCCCCCTGCAGTGTCTGCTCGGAGTCTCAACCACTGACTGTCAGTCCCTCTTTTCCCTTATAGATTATTAGAAGATACTCAGTAGAGTCTCCTGTGCTATACAGCATGTCTTTGTTGGTTACCTATTTTCTGTATAGTAGCATGTATATGAAACATATGTCTTACTGAAAAAGAACAGGAAGAAGGAGCAATTTCTTATTAAAAAAAAAAAAAAGCACTGGGGAGGACAGAGTGAGGGGATTGTACCTTGTAGAATGGTGCTTTGTGTGGGCTTTACAAAAACAGTCTGTACAGCTTCCCAGGGTGGATGAGGTGCTGCTCTGGGCCTGAGGTGATTGGCCTTCAGGCTCTGGACATTTTAGGCCCTGCCTGGCTGTCCTGACATCTGAGGAGACCATTATTTCAGGATATCTATCACCCATTTGGGGCCCAGCTATTGGTGGGGTGGGGCCTCTGCAATGGGTGGAAGAAAAGGAGGATGTAAGAAGAGGTCGTATCTCATTAAGAGGAGGGGGTGTGCTTTTTCCTAATAAGTCTTAGAGACATTGGTGTGAGGGTGTGCGGTGTCTTGTCCAGTGAAGTGAGGCTGGTAAGGGTGAGCTGTGACTGGAGACCACCTGGTTCTGGGAGGTGGCTTCACACTCAGCAGGTGTTTGTTGAGCATCTGTGATGTGCCAGGCACCGTTAGGAGCCGGAGAGCAAAGCAAATGAACGTATCTTGTCCCTGCGGCGCCTGCGTGCAAGTGGGGTTGATCAAGAAGGACCAGGGCCTTCTGGCCGGGGGACCCCCTCCCCATAGTGAAGGGGAGCCCTGCCTTTCCTCCCTACAGGCCTCAGGATGTCTCTGGCTGATGAGCTCCTGGCCGACCTCGAGGAGGCGGCAGAAGAAGAGGAGGGAGGAAGCTATGGGGAGGAGGAGGAGGAGCCGGCCATCGAGGATGTGCAGGAGGAGACCCAGCTGGATCTTTCTGGGGACTCAGTCAAGAGCATCGCCAAGCTGTGGGACAGCAAGATGGTGAGCGGAGGTCCCGGGTACGCCGACGCGGGCAGCAGCCCCCTTTTTCTGGCGGGACCTGGGCTCTGACTCTGCTCTTCTCCCCGCACAGTTTGCCGAGATCATGATGAAGATTGAGGAGTACATCAGCAAGCAGGCCAAAGCTTCAGAAGGTGCCTTCTCCCCTTCCAGTCGTGACAGTACTGTCTCCACTGTTGTGATCAGAGCATGAAGAGACAGGAACAGACTGGAGGAAGAGCTGTACCAGGAGAGGGAGCCATGGGCCAGTCACCCCAGGGTGCAGCTTAGGCAACAGACACAGCGCTGGTTCCCCCCGCCCTGGAGCTTCCAGCCTTTGGGGAGCCCTCAGACATTATTCTAGGGAGCATGGCTTTTAGTCCTCAGGGAGCCCCAAGAGGGTTTAGTTCCAGGGAGAGATAAGGTCAAATCTAGACTGGCCGGGATGGAAAGACGGGAGGTTTGCAGACACGCAAACCTGTTCCCTAGTTTCTTCTTCAGCCCCTCTGTGCCCTCCTCCAGCCACATCTCTGGCCTCATCCAGCTGGGACCTGGGAAGGGGTGGGTGCTTAGACACACACCCATACCAGGCTGTTTCTCGTCCCCACAGTGATGGGACCAGTGGAGGCGGCCCCTGAGTATCGGGTCATCGTAGACGCCAACAACCTAACAGTAGAGATCGAGAATGAGCTGAGTGAGTACCGGGAAGGGCAACCAGTGAAGATCGAGAATGAGCTGAGTGAGCACCAGGAGGGCAAGCAGAAACAGCCCTGCCTGGTGTCCCACACAGCCTCTCCCGTCCCCACTTGAGGGGCGGGCAGGATCCCAGGCCACCGTCCCTGCTGGCCTTTCCCAGGGTCCTGCCCCTAAGCCCCTGTATTAGCTCAAACGTAGGTTCAGCTACTGAACAGAATGGTGACATGAGAAGGAAGTGTATTTTCCTCTCATGGGAAAGTCTGGATGAGGAGCCCAGGTTGTCTGAGTCTTACCGATCTGTCACCTGTTTCATGGTACAAAGTGACTACCTACCTCCAGCCATCACCTCTACATCCCCATCAGCAAAAAAAATCAGGAGAGAAAAGGAGGAGGGCACATTTTTTCCTTTAAATGAGTGACCTGGAAGTTGCCCGTGTGACTTGCCCTCACGCCTTATGGACCAGA